>NC_083407.1:56084938-56354938 GCF_020745735.1 Hemiscyllium ocellatum | reverse complement strand
ACCCTCATAGCCTTGCCTAACATAAATCCACCAATATCACTTTTGAAAATTCTAATTGATTTAGTTATAAAGGAGAATGTGTTCCAATTTCCATTCCTATTTTTGCGAAGATTTGACTTTGCTTCAAAAGGCCTATCTCGAACCATAAGGCTATGTCCCCTTGTTTTGGGCCTTACATCACCCACAATCCCATCTCCATACCACCGGAGGAAATACCTATGCACCCTATCAAATCTCTTAATCATCTTAAACACCTCAATTAGACCATTTCTTAATCTGCTACACTCAAGGGAATACGAGACGAGTCAATGCAACCTTTCCTCATAACTTAACCCTTTAAACATGGTATAATTCTGTGGACACTGTGTTGCATCAAGTTAATACTGGTGATGCTTATACTGGCATTTATATAACGTTGCAGTAATGTTTTGCTTCATCAATATTATTTCCACATTGGCAACTTTGATTTTGGTAAGAGTGCACCTGAGATCTTGGCACTGTTCGGTATTGAAGAGCCAGATTAAACACTGTCCAAACTGTAGTATTGCTTTAGAAATGAAATGTTATCAATTTAAGCAAACGACAAATTCTAATTGGTCTACTAAGTTCATATTTTTCATATATAATCAAAGCCTTTAAAAGGCCAAGATGAATTGTGTGTTCTTTACTGAAACCAGTACACACCAAAGAAAAGAATGAGCCTCCATAAGGCAGCTGAAAGGCTCCAGGTTAAGTTAGAAATGCACCTTCTGTTCATGGTAAAAGCAGTCAGGAGACTTTATAATACTTTTTTGTAATTTTAAAAAATTATTTATTTTCTAACACTGTTAGCCTTGGCAACAATTTATATTTCATGTAAATCTTGTTTAAATGTCTATTAAGAGGGCTTGAAAGTGCAAAGAAGCATTCTAATTATAGCTTACCCATTTCACTGTAACAAGTACTTTTACTAATCTGGTATTGTTTTAAAAAAAGCATTCAGAGCCTCTTTCATCAAACAATTCTAGGCTACATTGGTAGTATGTTGGTTC
The DNA here is from genome assembly GCF_020745735.1 of Hemiscyllium ocellatum. NCBI lineage: Eukaryota > Metazoa > Chordata > Chondrichthyes > Orectolobiformes > Hemiscylliidae > Hemiscyllium > Hemiscyllium ocellatum. The sequence goes on along the minus strand of NC_083407.1, from coordinate 56,353,907 downwards.
GGCTAAGGCTTGGCTGTTAGCTAAATTAAGCCATTGTGACTCAAAATCCTCCTTTAATAAGGTTCATGCTGTCTACAACTTCATCATTTTCTGCTGAATGATAATTACTTTATTCAATCATGTTCAAGGTTTTAGTGAAAGCTAGCATTGATTGATTAACTTCAATTACCATGCTTACATTTGCATAGATAAAAACTGCTTTTCAATTTGTGAGTGGCACAGCAGTGGAAACCCTGCACTGATATTTGCATTTCAATGTGAACAGTGAAGAATAAAGGTGGAAGAGAGGTCTGATCAGAGCTAAGCCCTTTCTGCTTCAGTGCCTCTGCATTTTCCGTAAACACTCTTGTTATGATGTTGGTTTGTACAAACCACTCGGAGGTAACTGACTGTGCCTTGGTTTACAGGATACAGACTCGCTTGACAGGTTTACTGTATGGATTAAGAGGGATCTTTATCCAGTCTTTTGTACATACTGAAAGTTACACAGCATGATATCAATAGTTAGCTGCAGTATGTTAACCCTTTAGATTTGTTGATCCTTACACAGAGAACTGGAATAAATATTTCTGTCCATGTACGAGTGTATTTTACTGCTTTAAAAATGTCTGGGTTTTTCATAGATTTTAAAGAAGTTAGAATAGAAAACTATTAACTGTTCTGAATTCCTTACCTATAGGGATGTAGGCAAGTTTAAACATATTTTAATAAAGAATTATAATGCACCAAGACTGAAAGCTTAAACATATTTTCAAAGGAAACTGAATTAGTATTTTCAACTAATTAGATTTTAGTTTCTATTATATTGACAAACGTAATTATCATGGGTGTCCAATGTATGATATATAATTTGCATGCACAATTATTGTAACATTTGTGATCAAAAGTAATTTCCTCTCCCTGTAAAGGTTTATCATTAATAATGGCTGCAGTTGAAAAATAAGTTCTGGTGTTCAACATGTTTTCAATAAACGAGTTTTAAAAAAAACCTGTTTTGGTGCCAGATGGATATGTAGGATGAAAAGAATAAAATACTTTGCATTTTTTGAAACAAATAAAACTGCTGTACTACTTCACATGTAAAAAGGTTTTATGAGTGTAATAAAAATTGCTTCTGCTGTTTACTGTTAAATGGAAGTGGGAAGAAATACCTTTTTAACAGTGTAAGCCTACATTCTAGCCTACATTCAGCTTCTGTTAATGCTGCCTTTGTATTTGTTTGAACAGCAACAGTACTGAAGCTTCTATCTAAAGTCCCGCTGATAATCAAGAAGTCCAGACAGCAGGCTTGAATTTTAGGAAATCGTTTTTGTTTGGTTTGTGCTGAAATGACAGTCCTTGAGACAAATATTCCATTTGGTCCAAGAAATGCAAAATCACTGTTGGAAAGTAGTTGTAAATATGGTGTTATGTGTGTCTCGAGTATTATGGTAGATGTTTGTTTACAAAATGCATTTAAAGCACAAGAAACAATGGCCTGATTATTTAATTGTAGCAGCACATAGACAAAATGGTTCAAGCCAAAAATATTTTTGCACCTGAAGACATTATTACCCTTTATTCCCGACATAATTATTGGAAATAGGAAGCTATTTTGCCATTTAAAAAGGCATATTTAAACATAACTTTGTTGATGTCAACAAACTAGCTGCTTTAAGGATATTTCTGTAAGTTTCAATTCAAATTCCTTCATTTGCCACAATTTAATGATTAACAGTTACAGATTTTATTTATAAATTCAAATCAGATTTGTTTTTCAACTTGGAGAAATCTGATAACTTTTATTTTGCTTCCTTTTTTCCTACTGAGTATTACTCACACAAGCTGATCCAAAACAACTGATGATTTTCTAAAATTATGAAAAACCTAAGACACACTGAGAGTGTTGAAAACTTGTAATTGTATTTTGTGTCTTTTTTTTAAACTCATGTCATATATCTTGAGAGAAATAGACCAAAGTACATGGCTGAAAATAGATCATGAAATTTAGAGATTTAAAGATCAAAGTGTCTTTGCCGTTGTTGAAATGTTTATTCCTCTCAATATGATCACTGTTTACAATACAAATTTAATCAAATAATTATTTATTGTTAATCCTTCAAATTAAGGCAGATGCTGTTCCACATTTCTCTTTAAAAAACATAACAGTAGAGACGCACCATTTTTTAACTGTTTTAAGAAGCACATGTATTCTTAAAACTGGAAATGTATCATCTGCTTTGTCAAGTGCAGTCGATAGTGTCTCCTTTATGCCTCTCTTACAAATTTCTGGAAGGAATGTTGCAATTAGACATTTGCAGTGTTTAACAGACTTTTTTTTCTACCTTTATGTAATTAATATGATTTAACACATAGCCACAGTCATCATTCTGAGAATATTTAAACACTGCACTTTCTCATTCCAAGCTATAATTAAAGCAGATTGGAATGCTCCAGTAAGCATTTGTTGTTTAATGTAGTTCTTCTAGCCCCTCCAAAAATAAGGTACTAAATATTAGACTACTGAGCAATACAAGATGAGGTTCAATCTATATTACCTACACACCTAATAATTTATTTGCTATGCCATCTTACTTCCAATAACCAACAGCTGTTATTGCACGTATTCAGTGTTTTCTTAATGAGTATGTATAAGTAAGCAGTAATTGTTCTGGAAACAGCATGTTTGCCTCATCTTGTTTCATTAATTACAGTTATGATAATGACTTTAATCCCATTCTCACAACAGTGTGAACAACTTTTTCTTTACAATCAAAAATGTCTGCCGTGGTTAGACCACTCATTTGCAATTGCTGTCTGTGAAGCAATGGTTAATTGATTTATTGCAATTTCAAGAAAGAAGACATGACAGATTTGTCTGGCAACACCAGGACTGTACAATATTAGACAAAATTCATGCAACTGGCAATAATTGACAGAAGAGTGAGAGAAAAAAGTTGTTTTTGTATGCTGCTGTTGGCTAACATGTCTGCTTAGGAGGATTTTAACCTTTTCAACCAGGAGTTGGATAAGCTTGTGGGAACTGTCTATCTGCTTAGAAGCCACATGACAGTTAGTTTACAACAGCTTGTCACTTTGACCTCAGCAGCTATTTCTTATCGTATGTATCAGGATTCCTGTCAAAGGACAACACAATTAAATTTTTAAGCATCTGCAGTTCAAAAACAGTGTAAATTCCCTAAGCTGTTTAGTGTCAATCCACTGTGACGTCTAAAATATGTTTTGTATTCAGAATGTGTAAAAATCAAATCTAGAATTAATAAGACTTTATCAATGCATTTTGCTTTGAATTTTTCCAATGAAATCTAATTGCATGCATTATTAATATAAGGTAACCTTAGAACAGCCAGGTCTCCAGGACTTGTCACCCATGTTCAGGGTGTTAGAGAATGTATACTGGAAATATTTTCACTTGGTGTTTTTAGAAAGTTTCTTCCAAGACAGAAAAAATGAGATAGCTTTTAACTGGAATTAATCTAATGCAACATGGCACACAGATGCACTATAATTGTTATCTATAGATTTAAAGACACCATTTTTGAAATATTTGACAAGTATGTCTATGTCTCAAAGTATTTTTAAAGGAGTAAAGCATTTTAAATATATCTGCAAATGCTTTTTCTCTAGTTACTCTATTGATAGCAGATCGGGATACCTGTTTCCATGAGATTCATAGGCTAAATTGGATGCCATCAAGAGACACCTGCATAAGGACCAGAACAAGTTCATGTTACAGCAGTATTATTGCTATTACTCATTAGAGACACGCTTCAAGTTTCTTAAATTCTTCATTGCAACATTCATTTAACAATGGAATTTTATCTTTAAAGTTCTTCAACACTTAGATTGTGTAAATCAATTTTGCAAATAAATAAAATAAACTGAGTCTATCAAAAGATTTACATGTCAAACCTAATTTAAGTCTTTAAAGATAACCAAAAAGACCATTGTAGTTCCAATATTTATGCACTGCTTCAGTAGGAAGAGCAGAAAATAAATCTGTAGCAGAGAAAAGATTCCCTTTAAATGAAATGATGCCCATTAACAGACCTCTGCTGCGGAATAATAAAATATAACTTTTATGCCCTCTGCTGCTTTAGACATGTTTATATCTCTTTATATGTGTAGTGTGTTCATTATTGGATTTATTTAGAGCCCTTGCTTTTCCGAGTACAATTTCAGTAACTCAGCACCACTTGACATTAATGTGACAGAAAATGTTTAAAAGATATTGTTACTCCATGAGCAAAATGTTTCTTAAAAGTTAGTGGATGTTTGCTAGAATACTGGATGTCAAAACATCACAGCATTTTTTAATGACTTCAAACAGTAAGATTATAGCTTATTTCAAGACACAATATGAAAAGGGGAGTCTACCTTGCACAAGAGATATGCAATGCACTCATCTGTTAATTGCCTTCTTGACACCTATGAGAGACTTTTAGCTTTCCAATCAAGGCTTAAAAGAGGTCATTTTGGCATTACATGAACTGTCCAACCTCCTGTATCTGCTACAAATACAAAGATATTATGAAAGAATAATTCAATATAAAACCATCTTTTTAGTTCCTTGGTAATACAGAACTTAAATACTGTTAAAAAGAGTCAAGAAGTTGAAGCTTTTCATCTGGCATTCATCAGGACGAGGAGGCAAGAAACAGACTTGATAATGAGGATGTCAACGTATACAGCATAAAAAGAGGTTGTTAATTGGTTGGACCTTGTTTACTTGGTGATGCAGCAAGGGCAGTTAACTGAGAACTAAGATCGACAGTTAATGATTCAAATTAGGTAGTTTAGTTGCCTAAGTATAAGCAATACACTGGAAAGAAACTGCAGTAATGTAAAGCCATTTGTTTTATTAGATGAAGACAATCTCAAACAATGGGTGAATTCTCTCCTCCCTGGAGGTAGTGAAAGAAATGGTGAGAAGATGAAACGACTGAGTGGGTTTGCCCTGGAGAGAAACTCACTGAACAAAACAAAGGGGAGAACTGCGGAAGCTGCAAGTCAGAAACAATCAGAAATTGCTGGAAAAACTCAACAATTCTGGCAGTATCTGAGGAGAGAAAGCAGAATTAATGTTTCAGGTCCAGTGACCCTTCTTCAGAACTTCAGAGAAACTCAATGCTGTTTTGCCTCCTTCTTAATTAAGTGCTGAGAAAAAAGTTTCACACAGTCTTTCTCAACTCACCTGACATTAGACCCTTAACTGGTCAATTAATGGTAACTTAATGGCATCAACTCACTATCTGCACCAATACCTGAAACCCTAGTGGGCAAGAGGGTGGCTGGTTTTCAGATTGGAAAAAAAGGGCAACTGGTTCAGTAACTGGGGAAATGGTTCCAGTTATCTCAATCTAGTGACAATCAAAAACACAGATGGTGGGCAATGAGATGGCCTGTGAAAGCCTTGCCTAAAGGCCTTGCCTAAAACTTTCCTGAGCACCCTCCCTCTGCAACTTGCAACAAAGAGAAAAGAAAAGACTTAATTTCTCTCTGCTGGATATCATCAGGAGAATGGCTGACCTGTGAACTTTAGGACCCAACAACTGCTGACCAATGATTGGTCAGCAGCTGAGTGCAAAGTCTTACAACTGGGCAAGAAACACACACATGCTCACCTGCCAGCTTTTAATGTGTTGATTGATGATAATGTGATGACTGTTCTTGCTGGTGGAGGTAGAATGCTTGTCATCCCCTAAAACGCTCACCACCATACTGAAAAAGGAGAATACCACAGCCGAAGTTTAATGGCTACAATCATGGCTAATAAGAAATAATTAAATTAAAATTTAATCTAGGGACAGGACCAAAGGTAGGAAAGGACCCTGAATCAGATTCCTGAGTGAACTGTGACACTCCAAGCGACCTCCCGTCCCAATAATTTTTGAACAGGTTCAGCAATTTCACATAATAAGTTTTGATTTTTGAATTTTTGATTGAGGATACAGAGACCATAAGGATTTAAACAACCTCCTTCAATAAGAGGCAGCATGGCAGCATGAAGGAAGGTTAATTTAACACAGTGTTTTAAAATGATCAGGCTTGAAGAGATGCACAACCAGTGGTAGTGACCATTGAATGTACAACACTCGCAGTGAGGTACTTATGTAACCACTGGAATGCTTGATGGAGGGAATTAGAGTGCAAATACAAACAATGGGGTCCAGACAGTCATGACCTCACTTCTGAAGGAAAGAGGTGGAACTTGGAGTAGAATTGAACTTCTTGGATTTGGAGATAAGGAATGATGAGGAACAGCTGCTCAAACAGCAAATGCAAGCCATTTTCCCAGAGGCACATAGAGGAACTAGAGGAGAGGCAGGGAGGGAATGGAGGGAATGTGTTGGTATTGCATGCAAATACAGCAATACTGTTTTGTCCATGACATTGAGATAGAGTCCAGCCTTTGGAACCAAAAGTCTTTTAGTGTCACATAAATTACAGATATCAAGAAACGTTGAACAGGTTTTGAGTGAGTACAATTCTGCAACTGCGTTTGTCACAGATTGACTTAATACTGACTGATGTGGCATTTTATTATACCCAAAAGATTGTTCTCAAAGGCTTTAAGAGACAAAGATAGGTAGAGGGACAGGTAGCATTGAAGAAGCAGGGAGGCTGCAGAAGGTCATGGACTGGCTAGGAGAGTGGGCAAAGAAGTGGCAGATAGAATGCAGTGTTCAGAAAGATTTGAGATTATGCACTTTAGCAGGAAAAATGGAGGCAATGGGGAAAGCCTTCTGAAATCCGAAGTATATGGGGACTTAGAAGTCCCAGTTCAGAATTCTTTTAAGGTTAACAGATGAAGATAGGAAAGCAGTTGGCAGATACGAAGGCAAACACAATGTTACCATTCATTTCAAGAAGGCTAGAATACAAGAGCAGGGATGTACTGCTGAGGCTATGCAAGGCTTTGGAATATTGTGAGCAGTTTTGGGCCCCACATCTAAGGAAGGATGTGCTGGTGTTGGAGCAAGTCCAGAGGAGGTTCACAAGATTGATCCCAGGCATGAGGGGCATGTTACATGAGGAACAGTTGAGGACTCTGGGTCTGTACTTGATTGAGTTTCGAAGGATATGGGGGGATCTGAATGAAACTTACAGAAAACTGAGAGGCCTGAAAAGAGTGGTCATGGAGAAGATGTTTCCATTAGTAGGAGAGACTAGGACCCAAGGACACAGCCTTGCAGTGAAAGGATGACCGTTCAGAATTGAGATGAAAAGGAATTTTTTCATCCAGAGAAACCATATCATTAAAACAGAGATAGATAAGTTCTTTATTAATAAGGGGATTGAGACTTACAGGGAAAAGCAGGAGAATGGGGGTAAACAATATATCAGCCATGATTGAATAGTGAAGTAATTCTGCTTCTATATTTTAATTGGTGTAGCGATGATGATTAACTCAATGAGTCTCTGACTGTTCCTCTTCCCAAAAGGCTTCTCTTTTTCTGTGACATCTTCCAACAAATGTTAAATAGACTCTTGGGATTGCTGTCTGTATGACATGAGTTGTACTCTTAATCTTGAGTTGATGTTGAGTAGTTTGCAGATCCTTACTGAATCATTCTGATCATCCATGGTCAGACTGGATGTGCTCATTCTGTGATGTCTCTCCTTGGTAGTGGCAAGATTTTCAGAGCTGTTTCCTTGGATCATCTATTGTTTGATGTACAAATTAGAACTGTACATGTTGTTTGAACAGTTGTAACTCAATAAGGGTGTCATGGATGCTGACCCATCCACAATGAGGTTTCTGTTATCTGCAAATCTGCCTTAAAAGCTTTGTACCATACCACCTTAAGCCAGATGTCCTTGACTTGATGTTTTGGGTTAAAACTGCTGTCCCACTGGCTTTGGTCCCTTTAAGATACACTTTAAGAACTGCAGGCTGACCAAAGCATATTTCAACTTATAGTTCTGGTAAGCACAGAAAATGAGTGATGACATGCATCCTGATTTGGAGAAAGAAAATGATGCAATCAAATAATGTTTGCGTGCTCCTTATTGAAGAAAAACACATTTTCAAGGTGTTCTTTCAGTTGTATTCTCTTCTGGGCACACGTTGGAGCTGTGCTTTCAATACCATACAAGCATTTAAAAAGAAATTGATTCAGCATTTTTTTGTATACAAGAAAGGTGAAGTCAAGTCAACCCTATGTTTACAGCCCTACAACATTTAGTTTTGGTTCTGCTTGTAAGTATGGCCCTTTTTAGTTTTCTTAACTCCTTCTTAAATATTCATGTTAGCTTAAGAAAAATTGTATTCCAATCAAAAGAAAATCTGTTCCGTTTTCACGGTGATCAATGCCTTATCTGGAAATCTGTACAGCTGTCTGTATTCACAGAAACTGAAGCTGCTGAAGGATGAGCATGTGTTTCATTTTGTGAACTCACCATTTGTCCAGTTGGTCCTCAATTAGTTTTCCAAGTAACTGCCTCCAAGATATTTGAATCTTTCAGAGACGGCCACTGTTGATGCACGGTGTGAATTGGTCTCAGTATGCTGTTTTTAATTGATGTGGCAACATTTATGTTATCTCCTGTAATATATGAACCTAGGCATAGATAATCCATCAGACACTTATTGCAGCTATGTTTCACAGGCACTTCAATGATGGTACCAACACTAAATGTTTAAATTACAACACAGCAACATGCCTTCAATAGTGTGCCATGTTTCAAGTGACCCCATGATAATATGGAGTATGAGAGCTTTAAACACTGAAACAATCTGCCAGGATGCAATAATGACATCATGAGCATTTTTTGTAAAGGCATACCAACATATTGAGCGTGACATATTTCTGGTTATCTATCTTATACGTTGCAGGCAAGGATGCCCGGAGGCATGGTACATTGGGGAAACCGAGCAAAGGCTACGACAACAGATGAATGGGCACCGCACAACAATCAACACACAGGAGGGTGCTTCCCAGTTGGGGAACACTTCAGTCGTCCAGGACATTCAGCCTCAGACCTTCGGGTGACCATCCTCCAAGGTGGACTTCGAGATAGGCAGCAGAGGAAAGTGGCCGAGCAGAGGCTGATAGCTAAGTTCAGTACCCATAGGGAGGGCCTCAATCGGGACCTTGGCTTCATGTCACATTACAGGTAATCACCATTGCACTACACACACACACACACACACACACACACACTCTCACATACACATGGACACAGGTACACACAGATGCGCACACAGACACCCACACACACCCTTATAGACACACACACTCCCACATTCACACATGCTCCCCCTCACAGACTTAAGGCACTTTGTACCCAATACACACACACACACACTATCTCACACTCACAACCCCCACCCCAGACAGACACACACATACAGACAGACAAAGACCCACATGCACACATATATTTTGTGGGGTGAATTTGTACTTGCAGAGTTACATTGCACTTTGCTCAAAAACTGCATATTTTCATGTAGAAATCTGAGCTCAAAAACTGCATGAATTTATGTAAAACACTGTTATCTCACTTTTTAGATTAGAATCAATTTAAACATCAGGTCATAGACAGAGAACACAGGGGGCTAACACCTTCAACATGTTGTCTAGCTATCACCATTGTTAACAGCTAACCCAGGAATGCAACTTTTTAAAAAAGGGTTTTGTGATTTACACATGAAAGAAGTGAAACTATCACTGTATTCTAACAGATGAAAGGCTTAACAACCAATCAATTTTTCAATGTATAATTTCAGTTACATCACACTGCAAATTTTTGCTATAAATTCTGTGTTACGATCGAGCCCTTCACAATCACCTGATGAAGGAGCATCGCTCCGAAAGCTAGTGTGCTTCCAATTAAACCTGTTGGACTATAACCTGGTGTTGTGTGATTTTTAACTTTGCTTTTGGTATGCTTGCCTTTATTGGTCAGTACATTGGTTATAGGAGTTGAGAGGTCATGTTGCGGCTGAACAGGGCATTGGTTAGACATTTGGAATACTGCATTCAATTTTGGTTCCCCTGCTAGAGGAAGGAAGTTGCGAAACTTGGAAGGGTTCAGAAAATACTTACTAGAATATTGCCAGAGTTGGAGGGTTGGGGCTATCTTCCCTGGAGTGTCAAAGGCTGAGAGATGACCTTATAGAGCTTTATGAAATCATAAGGGGCATGTATAACCAAGGTGCTTTTTCTAGGGTGGAGGAGTCTAAACCTAGAGGGCATAGGTTTAAGATGAGAGGGAAAACATTTAAAAGGGACCGAAGGGGCAACCTTTTCACGCAGAGCATGGTGCGTGTATGGAATGAGCTGCCAGAGGAAGTGGTACAATTACAACATTTAAAAAGCATCTAGTTGGGTATATGAATAGGAAGTGTTGAGAGGGATATGGGCCAAATGCTGGCAAATGGGACTGAATTAATTGAAGATATTTGTTCAGCAGGGATGTGATGGACAGAAGGACTGTTTCTATGCCGTATATTTCTACGAATCTAATGTTAGTGTGGTCTACCAGCTAAGCAAGACCTATCATCCACCACATTATAATGGCACTATTAGTCACTTACCAGATACACCTTTCCTGTCTTCACTTTGAATGATGCTCTATGCAGCTCTCCAAGAGGTTGGCCATTCTCTGAACATGAGTTCATGCTCCAGTGTAGCTGAAACTTGGTAGAGCACATCAAGGCAGCATTCCTTCATTTTCTACCCATAACTCTGCAAACTTCAGGGAGCTCTAACAATTGGGGGAGGGGGCACATCCCCTGCTGTTGCTAAAGAAATGTGTGCAAGGCCACATCACCATCCTACTGAGCATGGTATCCTCCATCCATCCAGGAGAACTGACCAGAGCTGCCTCTGCCTCTCTTATCTCATCTGTGATGTGTCATTCACCCTATGCCTCTCCATCACTAAAGCTCGAGGGCCTGAATGGGGTGGATGGGAAGGGTGGACAGGATGTTTGATTGGTGTGATGGTGCAGGTTTACTTACATTTTGCTTATTTGCAGACCCAACAAATGCTTTTACCTTCACCTGCACTTTCTCCCATTCCTATATTGTAACCTGTGGGAGAAAATAAAATGGTGGTTATGCTAAATTGACTGTCATTCTGTCATCTGTACAGCTTCTCTCAGGAGGGAAACCATGGAGGAGAGAACGCCATTCCTTATTCGCTGAAGGAATTCTGACCTTTTCACTCTTCAATTTTGCCAACATCTACTCCCACATGTTCTGCCACCCTGTCCAGACCATTATTAGAATGACCAGATTTAATGCTCCATCAAGTAAAAACAAGGACTGCAGATGCTGGAAACCAGAGTCTAGATTAGAGTGGTGCTGGAAAGGCACAGCAGGTCAGGCAGCATCAGAGGAGCAGGAAAATCGACGTTTCAGACAAAAGACCTTCATCAGGAATAGAGGCAGGGTGCCTGCAGAGTGGAGAGATAAATGGGAGGAAGGGTTTTGGGAGGGAGAAAGTAGCATAGAGTACAATAGGTGAATGGGGGTGGGATTGGAGGTAATAGATCTGAGAGGAGGGTGGGGTAAGATAGCAAAGAGCACAATGGGTGAATGGAATTGGGGATGAAGGTGATAGGTCAGAGAGGATGATGGTGTGGATAGGTGAAAGCAAGATAGGCAGGTAGGACCAGGTCATGAGGGCGGTGCTGAGCTGGAAGGTTGGAGCTGGGGTGAGGTGGGGGAACGGGAGATTAGGAAACTGGTGAAATACACACTGATGCCATGGGGTTGAAATGTTCCAAGGCAGAAGATGAGGCGTTCTTCCTCCAGGTGTCAGGTAGTGAGAGAGCGGAGGTGAAGGAGGCCCAGGACCTGCATGACCTTGGCAGAATGGGAGGGGGAGTTGAAATGTTGGGCCACGGGGCAGTGTGGTTGATTGCTGCGGGTGTCCCGGAGATGTTCCCTAAAGCGCTGTGCTAGGCATAGTCCAGTCTCACCAGAGTAGAGGAGACCGCATCGGGAGCAACAAATACAATAAATGATATTGGTGGATGTGCAGGTGAAACTTTGATGGATGTGGAAGGCTCCTTTAGGGCCTTGGATGGAGGTGAGGGAGGAGGTGTGGGCACAGGTTTTGCAATTCCTGCGGTGGCAGGGGGATGCCAGAAAGGGGGAGTGGGTTGTTGGAGGGCGTGGACCTGACCAGGTAGTCACGGAGGGAATGGTCTTTGTGGAAGGGGGTGGGAGGGAAATATATCCCTGGTGGTGAGGTCTGCTTGGAGGTGGCAGAAATGTTGTCGACTGATATGGTTTATGTGAAGGTTGGTAGAGTAGAAGATGAGCATCAGGGGGTTTCTGTCCTTGTTACAGTTGGAGGGGTGGGGTTTGAGGGCGGAGGGGCAGGATGTGGATGAGATGCGTTGGAGGGCATTGTCAAACATGTGGGAAGGGAAATTGCGGTCTCTAAAGAAGGAAGCCATCTGGTGTGTTCTGCGGTGGAACTGGAACTGGTCCTCCTGGGAGCAGATACGGCGGAGGAATTGAGAATACTCCATCATTCAACCAAGTTTTTTCTCTGTTTCTTCTCAAGATTAAGACTGTGAGATTTTAGATCGATGTGCCTTCCCTCACTGAATTTACCTGCACAAATTCATGTAGTTTCTTTGGCTGCAGGATTATCTTCTACACTTGGAATAAAACTGGGATGCTAGCAGATGATAGTAAGAGTGTTGAAATCTTTTACTCCAATTTTCTTTCTTGTTTGCATTTATTTGAAATTCATATTTTAAATTCTAAAGGTTGTAACCGTAAGCAGGGTTTAACAAGGTCTCCATTGGAAGAACAGTCAGCTATTAAAGACAATTAAAGAAGCAGAGAAACCAATTCTTCTGTCATTTTGTCAGCTAGGCCTTTTATGTTTGGAGCTGTCTTCTGCAGCAAAGGACGTCTGTCCAGACAGCAGTCCGTGAAACTGGGTCAGTGAAAGGGTTCAGAGCATCTGCTCAAGGCGAAAGACAACAGACAATGAGAAGGAAACAACCCAATCATCATGATCCTTGTATGTACCAAGAACATCGGTAGGACATGAAAAGACATTCTGCATTGCCAGTTTGAGGATTCAGGCACCGTATCACGTAGAAACTCAAAGGTCATAATCTCTGGATATTATCTGAGCCATGTGTAAATTACGATAAGGCAAATTAGGTTAGGCAGATGAAAGAATAGATGTGTGTTGGAAATTAAGATTTGGTTCACAGGGCATTGGCACCACTGGTGATCACTGCCTGAACTGTGCTGGGGAAGGGTTTTGCTAGGGAGGTTCATAGGATTTTATCCTAATTAGTGGGGGCAAAGGATCAAATTTGGGAAGATGTAGTAAATCAAAAAGTCCAGCCAAGCCAAAAGAAAAAGGGATTAATTCAGGAAATTATAGACTGGCAGGAAGAAACTGAGAATACAAATGTAAATCAATAGATAAGATGAAAGATTAAAGAGAAGAAAAGGATCAAACTAAAAACTCAGTATCTGAATGCATGTAGCATTCAAATCAAGATAAATGAACTGAGATCACAAATAGAAATAAATAAATGTGATTGAGTAGCCATTACAAAGACATGGATAGTAAGGTTTAGTAGTCATTATGAAAATGTGGCTGCAGGAAAACTTGAGTTGGTACCTGAATCTTGATGGATACAAGTCAGTTAGGAAGGACAGCAAGCTGGAAAAAATGTGGTGAGGTGGCTCTGTTAGTTAATTATGGTATTAGCAAAATAAAGAGCATTGATCTAATTTTAAGTAACAAAAAATATGGATAAAGTTTGGATAGAGATGAAAAATGCCAAGGGCAAGAAGTCACTTGTGGGAGTGATGCATTGACCTCACAATAAAGACTACATGGTTGAGCAGAACATAAAGGAAAAAAAAATGAAAGGCATGTCAAGAACTATGAGAGATTTTAATCTACATGTCAACTGAACAAAATTAGACCAAAGGCAGCATAGAGAAGTAGTTTATCAATATTTTTTAAGATTGCTTCTTAGAACATCATGTTTTGGATCTGACCAGAGAGTAGACTATGCTAAACCTGGCATTGTGTCAAAGGATAAGAACAGTAAGTGATCTCATAGTGATGTTGCCCCTAGGTGGCAATAACAATATTATTCAATTTCACATTCAGTTTGAATGATAGAGGAGTGGGTCTAAGGTCAATTACAATGACATAAAAGCAGAGTTGGCTAAAGTGTATAGGCAAATTAAGTCAAGGTGTAGGTGGTAGGCATTTAAGGAACATTTCAGAAACATGGAATAGGTGTATTCAACAAGAAAACTTCCGAGGCATGTCCCCATCATCTAAAGTTAATAAAAAATGTTAAAGTTAGTATCAATCTTCTAGAAAAAGCATACAAGTATGCAAACACAGATGGCATGTAAAATAATTGTATAGAATTGCATCATACAAAAACAATGAAAAATAATAATATTATGGGAAAAATTAGAGTTAACCAAAAATAAAAAAAAACCAGAGGTGTATAGACTCTTAAGCATGGTTGTGAATGATTATCAAAGATTGGTTTAATTGGATCAACCTTTTTATTAATGTACTTTGAGTTTGCATCTCTATTTAATAAGATCATATCACCTCTGCCTTAACAGCAAGAGAATTGTAAAGGTTCATAACTCTCAGAATCAAAAATGCATCATCTCTTAGTTAAATGGGTAATCCCCCTATTTTTAAACAATGGTCTCCAGTTCTAGATTCTTCCATGAGGAAACATCTACCCTGGCAAGGTCCCTTAGGATCTTTAATGTTTCAATCAAATCACATCTTATTCTCCTACATTCCAGTGGATATAAACCCAGCCTCTCAAATGTTGCTCCATCCCATTCCAGGTTTTAATCTTTCACTGATCTGCTCCCAGTGCATTTACATGATTTCCTAATTAAGTTAATCAGTGCTGTACATATCACTCTGGATGTGGTCTCACCAATACACTGTCTAATTGAAGCACAATGTCCTTACTTATATTAATAATTTCCTTCACAATGAATAATAATATTCTATTATTTTTCCTAACTATTTGCTGAACCTGCAAATGAGTCTTTTGAGATTCATGCACTTAGACATCAAATTTCTTTGAATCTCAGAGTTCTGCAATCTCTCACCATTTAGACAATATACTTATGTTATATTCTTTCCAACATTGACAGTTTCACATTTCCCCACATTTTACAGCCTATATTTTCCCATTCACTTAAACAAACTATATTTTTGTAGCCTCCTTATGTCTTCTTTGCAAAGTATATTCCTTGTCAAGCTTACATCCTATAGTTTCAAACCTGTTGGTGTACTATAGTTGAAAGGCCTTTGTGACCTCTCCTCATTGTATTTTCATGGTGCTCGTTCTGCTATCTCATCCTGAACCAGCAAAAACAGTAATGGTCCACAGCAGCATTTTAAATCATGAGTGTGTCACTGCTGTCTCACTTATTCCACCACCTATCAGCATGTTCATTATGTGACAGAACTGGGTGGTGGCATGGTACTGGAATCCAGAACAAACATCTGCCTGAGTTGGGGGCTTACAGTCACCTATAATCCCTCCTGGAAAGCTCAGGTGCTCACACAAAATAGGAGGGAGTTTCATTCATTCATGCAAAGCAGTGTGGCTGTTATGGATAGATGGGTCAAATGCAGCTCTGAACAAATGCTCTGCCCAATAATAGCTGGGAGGAAAAGCTCCTGAGGCCACAGGAGGTAAGGATTGAAGTTATTTCTGTGAGGCTGGGAAGAGCAGAACTGCTTCTTGTGGTTACACCCAGCAGTCACCAGTCCATACTCCTTCACCCCTGGTCTCTAACAGACTGACGTTTCTCTTGACTGGGCTATCTATGAAGTATCTGATTCCATGCACAGCCAGACCAACATTGGGATCAGTCAAGGTACATACCTTGTGCATTGCAATGAATCTTGGGTCTCTTAATGGGTTGAGCCTTAGTCTGGCAAACTGCCCACCCAAATCTCTGGCCAACTGGACAAGTAAAACATCCACTCTACACACTTCAATTTTAAACAAGCAAAAAAACCAGTCAATATAAAGTACATTATTTACTTATTATAAATTTAAATAATGTTCACAGTTGTCTTGTTATTTTTGTCACAAGAGGAAATTTTGATTTTTGCATCCATCCTTTGTTGTGCTTGGTTTGCTGTTTGTATTCGGAGCACATTGAGTGACACTTCACCGGCTTCATTTCAGTTAAGGGAGCAAAATCTGGGACAAAATGAGTGATTATGATCTTCTGCTCAGTGAAATTTATCTGGTGTTACAGATTTAGATATTAAAAGATTGGAGGTAATCCTATTAACCCAGGTTTTACCTCCCTGGAGTCTTTTACATATTAGAGCACAAAATCAAGCAGGTGGTGTTTAGTTTTACAATTTTTTTTCTCCAGCTTATCCTTTAAAAATAAATCATAAAGTAGGCAATGGTATGCTTCACACCTCATTTACCTTCTCTTACTTAAAGGTTTGATTGTGAACCACACTTTTGAAAATAAGTGCTTATTTTGTCCCAGAAAGATTTTATTGAATCTACAATTGCTTTCCATGGAACAAACTGATCAATTTTACAGCGACCAGCTTAAGTAGCTGCCAATTTTTTCCCTCAACTTATTCTGTGACAACACTTTATGAGACACTCTTGAAATAAATATTGGAATTGATTAGTTAAGTCACAGACTCAATTAATCTCATTCATATTTACATTAAGGGTAACAAAATCCAATTGAATATTTTGTTATGGTAAACGTAAACCGACGACTGGTGCGATTTAAATCACATTGCCCTGAAATATAAAACTGAAATGAAAATGATGTGCAGACAGCAGAAAATCAGCGGTGAATCTACTATTTACTACCTTCTAGATATTGTAAAGTTTATTTTCCATATTATCTTGCAAGATGCTGGTGACCTTTAGTGGTCATCATATTGAAATCTAACGTGCAAATGTTCAAATAATGAAGGCCAAAATATCTCAGCTTTGCACCTACTTGCAATTGCTGAATTTAATTTGACAGTCTTAACAAAACAATTTTTTAAAATGAGGCATTGAAGGACTGGTTGCTACATCCATTCTGTTTATTTGTGTGGTTAGAATTGGACAATGTGCTAGACTGTCAAAATTATGAGCTTGGTTTAAATTAAAGGCTGTTCCAATGTCAGGAGCTTTTGAAATAAATAGAATTTGGCACATAAAATTAGAAAGAAGACCTGCAACTACACTATTATCAAGGCTGAAGTTTGTAAACATGTGGTCAGTAGATATTTAATTTGCGTGAGGCATGGTGGATGAAGACGATGAAATGCTGTTACTTGGAGAAGGAGTCGAGTGATAAAATGTTGTTTACTGTCAGCACCTAGCTCAATTCTTAAACCTAAAATATCAGCATTTTATAACAACCCATGTGAAAATGAGCTGATAATAAAGGAACTATGTTTAATTCTTTTTGAAAGAAATTTGTGAAGGAAGATACTGAGCAAAGATTTACAATCTGGATTACACATTTAATAGTTAAAATCAATAAATACAAAACACTCACTTGGAACTTGCTATTATGTTGCACATTAAAATTATGACAATGAATTAGTGAAGGATTTGGATATTAAATGAACTTCCATACATTGCACAAATGTTGGCTAGAAGGAATATTTACTTCTTTCAATCAGAGTGAAAAAAGGAGAATTGTTATCTCATTGTTGCTATGTTTGCAGATGACACAAAGGTAAGTGGAGGGACTGGTAGTGCTGAGGAAATTGGGAGGCTGCACAAGGACTTGGACAAGCTAAGGGAGCAGGCAAAGAAATGGCAGAAGAAATACAATATGGGAAAATATGAGGTTGTGCACTTGGTAGGAAGAGGAGGAGTAGACTATTTTCTAAATGGGGAAATGTTTCAGAAATCTGAAGCACAGAGGGACTTAGGAGTCTTAGTTCAAGGCTCTCTTAAGATTGCCATCCTTCAACTCCATACTGAATTCAGTGTGGCAATTTCTTTTCTGGAGCAAGTTGTGAGTACAAGTAGTGAGCTTGCATCCCGGACTCTTGACCTGACCAGCTTCATTGTGGTGATAGAAATCTCTTAATATCTTGTGTTTTTCATGGAATTAAGTCAACTTCTTCATGACCTGTGGTTCACAAGTCCTCAGAGAAATGAAGAACCAAAATCTGATTTCAGGAGCCTTTTGAAAGGTAAGTTCAAAAAGGCTTATCCACGCATCCCGTGTCATTCTCTATGACATCTGTGCCATTCAAGCAAACTCACTGCCTGCACCATGCCTTCCATGAACCTTCCCTATTATTTATTTCATTAAGACATAGGGCGAGAATTGTTTTATTTGAAGTAAGTGGCTAGACATTCATGTTCTCTACCTGTTCTCATTATGTATGCTTAGCTCAGTGACAAGACTATCAAATGCTCAACAGGGGTTAAATTTTAATAGCTGAAGTAAATTATAACTTGCTTAATCAATTTTTCAATGTGATTCTAACAAAATATTCTTTCTATGATCTCTTCTTCAAGAAGTCCTTTTATAGTGCAGCACAGAAGGTTGCTCAATGAGGTAGGAGCCCATGATGTTAGGGGCAAGGTACTGGCATGGATAGAGAATCAGTTGACTGGCAGAAGACAGTGAGTGGGGATAAAGGAGTCTTTTTCAGGATGGCAACCACAGGGAGAGAACATAGAGGGTTTCACAGGGGTCAGTGTTGGGATTACAACTATTCACGTTATGCATTAAAAATCTGGATAAAGGAACTAAGGGCATTGTTGTTAAGTTTGCAGATGAGACAAAGATAGGTGGAAGGACAGGTAGTGCTGAGGAAGTGGGGAGGCTGGTGAAGGATTCAGACAGGCTAGAAGAGTGTGCAAGAGAAGCGGCAGATGAAATGCAATGTGAGAAAATGTAAGGCAGTGCACTTTAGTAGAAAGAACAGAGGCAGAGAATATTTTCTAAATGGGGAAAGGCTTTAGAAATCTGAAGCACAAAGGGGCTTAGGTGGTTTACTCCAGGATTCTCTTAAGGATAACATGCAGATTCAGTTGGTAGTATGGAAGGCAATTATAAAATTAACATTCATTTCTAAAGGGTAGAAAGTTTTGGTCAGAATGCATTTGGGATATTGAGAATAGTTTTGAACCCTGCATCAAAGGAAGGATGCTGAAAGATGAATTGCTGGAAAAGCACAGCAGGTCAGGCAGCATCCAAGGAGCAGGAGAATCAATGTTTCAGGCATAAGCCCTTCTTCAGGAATTCCTGAAGAAGGGCTTATGTCCGAAACGCAGAGTCTCCTGCTCCTTGGATGTTGCCTGACCTGCTGCGCTTTTCCAGCAACACATTTTTCAGCTCTGGTCTCCAGCATCTGCAGTCCTCACTTTCTCCTAGTTGATTTTAACCTACTGCGAATCCTCTTGCAAGGGTGCCTTCCTTGAAGAAGCTCTCTTCAAAGGATTCCTGAAGAAGGGCTTATGCCCGAAACATTGATTCTCCTGCTCGTTGCCTGCTGCCTGACCTGCTGTGCTTTTCCAACAACACATTTTTCAGCTGTGATCTCCAGCATCTGCAGTCCTAACACTTTCTCCTCAAAGGAAGGATGTTCTGGTGTTGGAGAGGGTCCAGAGGACATTTACAAAAATAATCTTGAGGATGAAGGGCTTGTCATGCGAGGAATGGCTGAGGTCTTTGAGTTTGTACATGGTAGAATTTAGAAGGTAAAGGATGAATCTCATTGAAATGTATAGAATACATAGAATCCTGGATAGAGTGAACATGGAGAAGATGTCTCTACTGGAAGGAGAGACTAGGATTTGAGGACACAGTCTCTGAGTGAAGGGACATCACTTTAAAACTGAGAAGAGGAAGAATTTCTTCAGGCAGAGTGTGGTGATTAGTTAGTGGAACTCATTGCCACCCGACAGTGTGGACGCCAAGTGTTTGAGTGTATTTAAGACCAAGTTCTTGATTAGTAAGGGAATCAAGGGTAATGGGGAGAAACAGATTTGATGGGCCTAATGGTCTAAATCTGCTCCTATATCTTAATGGTCTTTTGCGAATGTCTGAATGCTTCAATGGAGAAGAGTAGGTAGTTTGAAGTGGACAAAGCCTCTACTATTGATATTTTATTGGTCTGCGATTACTTTTTTATGTGTACATACTGAATGAGAGCATGGGAAGTGTGGAGAGGATGAGAGGCTATGAAGGTTGAAGACTTTAAAAGCAAGTAGTCCCTGAGAACTAAGGTGGGCCTCAGTACTTACCTATCCCCCTGCTTACCTCAGTACTTACCTATCCCCCTGCTTACCTCAGTACTTGCCTATCTCCTTGCTGTCTTGGATCTGTTTCCAGGACTATAGTCTCAACTTTCTCTTGCTTTCATGTCCCCAAAACAAAAATTTGGTGCAACAGGGCCCATTAAACTCAGGGGGTTCGTTGAGTCAGGAAATTTCTTGACTTCAGCTACCCACATTGGGAGTGAAGATCTAGTCCCAGATTTTCCTTTTACTATTCTTTCCCAAAACGAATTTGCATTTCTACCTAAAACTGTAGGTCTATGTAGTATCACACCTACATTCAGCTGAATAAAGGAGACTAATGGCTTTAATAATATAGTAGATGTAATTTGGTGGGATTAAGAAAATATTTTTTAAATGTTCAGCAATGTACAGTGGTTCCAACATCAAATTAAACCAAGTATTTCTACAAAATACCTGATGTCTTGACATTCTCTATCAAGTGTGTGTTACTTATTTATATCTTGCTCTAACTATTTTAATATCAGTAATGATATTCAGCCAAGTACTACATTTCAGCAATTTTAATTAAATTTTTCATTGTTTTATTTCAATTAATTTAAGAATCTTGTTTATATGGACTTAACAGATGATTTATGTTATTCACTGGAATATTCAATGGTGGAGAAGGTGATATATATTTTATCTGTTGATTTAAATTACAGACTTGTACTTTTGAGAGATATTGTTTATCTCACCCTATTAACTACTTGAAGGGCCCTACTGTTATCCTCTATGGAAACTAACTAGGTGAATACAAGTTTATTTCAATGAAGAATTCTCTTGCTTTGATAGTGATTGTGCATTAATCTTAAACTACATTTCAGTCACTGACTTACATGTTATTGTTTCATGACAATAAAGAAGTAAATGAAAGTACGTACCAGTGTTAGTTTGGGTAAGTCTAGAAATGTTTGTACTCAATACGCAGGTTCTTCAAGAACCTCTTCAGAATTCTAGAAAAGTAGCATTAGCAAAATGGCATCTTACAAATAAATTAGATTCAATCTGCATCTTTTCCAACCTCAGATGAAAGTACAAGTTGCCACCGAACCCGAGAGGATGCTTTCTCATGAGAGAGAGATAATTGATAGTGAGTTTTTCCGCCCCCACCAACGCCACTCACCTGCATTCTGCTGACACGCCCCCCACAGATCCCACTGTCACCATTCATGGCCCCCAGAACCCTGAGGGGAACACCACCCCTGCTCATGACTCCACCCTCTTTCCTCCCACCATCACACCCACTCCAGTTACCAGCTCTGCCCCCACTCCCATCTCCACACCCAAACCAGATCCTAGCTCCCATCCCTGCCAAGTTTTCACCATCCCTCCAGACCTTCCCCTCACTGAGGACGAATGATCAGTCTTCAGCAAAGGACTCACCTTCATCCTCCTCCGTCCACGCATCAATGAATTTAATATATGCTGTGACGTTGAACACTTCTTCCGCCGCCTCTGCCTCCAAGCTTACTTTCTCAATCAGGATTCCTGCCCACCTTCTGAGGACCCCTTTGCCCACCTCCAACACACTGCAGCCACCTGGACACCCCGCATTGACCTATTACCTGCCCTTGACCTCTTCATTTCCTACTGCTGCTGGGACATTAACCTGTCTACCCCCCTCCCCAACTCCTACCTCTCACCCTCACAATGCGCAGCCCTCCAATCCCTCTGCTCCAATCCCAACCTCACCATCAAGCCAGCAGATAAAGGGCAGTGGTAGTCTGGCACACCAACCTCTACACCACTGAAGCCAAATGCCAACTCAAGGACACCTCTTCCTACCACCCCCTCGACCATGACCCCACCCCTCATCACCAAACCATCATCTTCCAGACCATATTGAACCTCATCACCTGAGGAGATCTCCCACTCACAGCTTCCAACCTCATAGTCTGGGAACCCCGCATTGCCAGGTTCTACCTCCTTCCCAAGATCCACAAGCCTGACCACCCTGTCCGACCCATTGTCTCAGTATGCTCCTGCCCCACTGAACTCATCTCTACCTACCTCGACACTGTCCTATCCCCCCTAGTCCAGGAACTCCCCACATACGTTCGAGACACCACCCATGCCCTCCACCTCCTCCAAGACTTCCGTTTCCCTGGCCCCCAACGCCTCATCTTCACCATGGATATCCAATCCCTCTACACCTCCATCCGCCATGACCAGGGCCTCCAAGCCATCCATTTTTTCCTCTCCCGACGTCCCCAACAGTACTCTTCCACCAACACTCTCATTTGTTTGGCTGAACTGGTCCTCACCCTTAACAATTTCTCCTTTGAATCCTCCCACTTCCTCCAGACCAAAGGGGTAGCCATGGGCACACGTATGGGCCCCAGCTATGCCTGTCTCTTTGTTGGCTATGTAGAACAGTCAATCTTCCGTAATTACACCGGCACCACTTACCACCTCTTCCTCCGCTCCATTGATGACTGCATTGGCGCCACCTCGTGCTCCCGTGAGGAGGTTGAGCAATTCATCAACTTCATCAACACATTCCACCCTGACCTTAAATTTACCTGGACCATCTCTGACACCTCCCTCCCTTTCCTGGACCTCTCCATCTCCATTAATGATGACCGACTTGACACTGACATTTTTTACAAACCCACCGCCTCCCACAGCTACCTGGATTACACCTCTTCCCACCCTACCTCTTGCAAAAATGCCATCCCGTATTCCCAATTCCTCTGCCTCTGCCGTATCTGCTCGCAAGAGGATCAGTTCCACCATAGGACACACCAGATGGCCTCCTTCTTTAGAGACTGCAAATTCTCTTCCCATGTGGTTAAAGATGCCCTCCAACACATCTCGTCCACATCCTGCACCTCCTCCCTCAGACCCCACTCCTCCAACCGTAATAAGGACAGAACACCCCTAGTGCTCACCTTCCACCCTACCAACCTTCGCATAAACCAAATTATCCTCCGACATTTCCGCCACCTCCAAAAAGACCCCACCACCAGGGATATATTTCTATCCCCACTCCTTTCTGCCTTCCGCAAAGACCGTTTCCTCCATGACTACCTGGTCAGGTCCACGCCCCCCCATAACCCACCCTCCCATCCTGGCACCTTCCGCTGACACCACAGGAATTGTAAAACCTGCGCCCACACCTCCTCCGTCACCTCCATCCAAGGCCCTAAAGAAGCCTTCCACATCCATCAAAGTTTTACCTGCACATCCACTAATATCATTTATTGTATCCGTTGCTCCCGATGCGGTCTCCTCTACATTGGGGAGACTGGGTGCCTCCTAGCACAGCGCTTTAGGGAACATCTCCAGGACACCCGCACCAATCAACCACACCGCCCCGTGGCCCAACATTTCAACTCCCCTTCCCACTCTGCCGAGAACATGGGCCTCCTTCACCGCCGCTCCCTCACCACCAGACACCTGGAGGAAAAACGCCTCATCTTCCGCCTCAGAACACTTCAACCCCAGGGCATCAATGTGGACTTCAACAGTTTCCTCATTTCCCCTTTCCCCACCTCACCCTAGTTCCAAACTTCCAGCTCAGCACTGTCATCATGACTTGTCCTACCTGCCTATCTTCTTTTCCACCTATCCACTCCATCCTCCTCCCTGACCTATCACCTTCATCCCCTCCCCCACTCACCTATTGTACTCTATGCTACTCTCTCCCCACCCCCACCCTCCTCTAGCTTATCTCTCCATGCTTCAGACTCTCTGCCTTTATTCCTGATGAAGGGCTTTTGCCCGAAATGTCGATTTTACTGCTCCTCGGATGCTGCCTGAACTACTGTTCTCTTTCAGCACCACTAATCCTTAACCTGAGGGTTGCCATACGTCAAGCAAAAGGTGTGATTTAGAAGGTGTGGCCTTTCTGGTGACTTCAGGTGGGTTAGGACTTTAACTTGCATGATTAGTGTATCGCTGCATCGCAAAGCAGCCATCCAGCTAACAGAACTAACTGACACCCATTATATTCCAATGTACTTTACAATCAACAAAGTACTTTGGAAGTATTGTCATTTTTGTAATGTGGAAAGTGGAAACCAATTGATGCACTGCAATGTCTCATAAAGAACAAGGAGAAAATAACCAGAAAATCACTTTAGTTATACTAGTTGATAGATAAATATTTCTCCTGCTTGTCATGAAATATCTTGGGATTTTGAAGCATATGCCTAAGTTAGTACTGCACTGTCATTACTGCTCGAGATGTCAACCTAAATAAAATGGTCAAATCTCAGTAATAGGACTTGAACACATAATCCTCTGATTCAAGAGGTAGGAATGCTAACAATGATCAAAAGCTGACAGTCTGAAAACATGAAAGTCAAGAAACAAAGAAAAATCAGTGTTTGCAGAGAGAAGTGCAAGAACGAAAGCGAAGTGAATTTGATACACTTAATTATATATCATCATCTACTTTAGAATATGAATTAATTTTGCACTTCTTTCGGTGAGATATCACACATATGTAGAATCCCTGCAGTGTTGGAAACAGGTCATTTGGCCCATCAAGTCCACAGTGACCCACTAGCCCTTCATTTACCATAGCTTATCTACCTAGCCTGTATATCTCCAGGCATTATGGGGCAATTTACCATGGCCAATCCACCTAACCTGCACATCTTTGAAGTGCAGAAGGAAACCCACACAGACACAGGGAAAATGTGCAAATCAAACATCCACAGTTACCCAAGGGCAGAATTCAACCTAGGTCCCTGGTGCTGTGAGGCAGTAGTGCTAACCACCATGCCACAATAACTGTGGCTCATTTGGTAGCATTCTTGCCTGTGAATTACAAGGGATTGGCTACAAGGACTTTCAGCATAAGAATCAAGGCTGAAACTCTAATGTAATATATTGAGGAAGCACCCTACCTCCAGACGAGATGAGTGTCTTGTTTTTCTGCTGGTTTTCCTACATCTGGGTTCAAGTCTGGCCTGTCCTGGAGGACTGATATGACCGAAAGAAATAAGATTTCCCAGCTGGGAGAAAATGTGGCTTTAGTAGAGTTTAATCAGGTGGAATGTTAATTGTACTGGTGGATAAAGGATTAAGTTAACATTAATGCCTCGAAAAGCAGGAATTTTAATTTGATAACATTTTTAACACAAAAAAATGCCTCTTTTGCCAAATAGTCTCAAATGCATCTGTCTTAGTGTTCCCTTCTTATTCACTCCCATCTCCAGCAAAAAGGCATTGCCATCATAACATAATTGCTAAACTGCGATTGTTATTTTGGGAGGGAAAAGAACCATGTCATTTTTGTCATAACTTTCATATCACTTGTACGTGGCATGGTGCAATATATTAGCATTGATATCATCATGTTGTTTGTAAACAATAATTTGTCAAGCATATATTCGTGAGGGTTTGCCTTTTAAAAATAATTTGCTGCTCGCACCTTTAATTAATGCTCACTCTTTCAGCTCAGCTATTTCCTGCACACAAACTGGAACTTACAGGGCAGTTGTAATTCCATTTTGCTTGATCACTGTTTACAGCCATCTCCGTCTTTTTTAAAATGAAGCAAGCTCATGTTGATGCTGAAAATGGTGGGCCTGGTGAGACTGTGAACATTGCTCAGTGATTTATTGGAAAATTGCCTAGAAACAGAAAGAAATATGTCATTTTGTCTCTCGCTTCCGCGATGCATTACTTTTTAGTGATCTAATCACTATAAAATATAATTTTATAGGTTAGGATGGAGTGCTCATTAAATACCAAAATAGTGGAAGAGAAACCTAATGGTAATCTTAAAAGAACTGCATGGAAGAATAAAATCAAACACACCAATTCGTATTTTTTAAATTCAGAGATATTTAAATATTTCTTTAGATGAGGGTGAAGCAAATTTAGAAATTAATTAAAATGTAAAAACATGGCTGCTTTATTTTTATGCAAAGTGATGATTTTAGTGAAGTAATGATGAGCTTTTCAGAGCGATTGATATTTTTGTGAAGAGGAAACAAAAACAATTCAATCAACCGCAAATTTTAGTTGTCATAAGCTTTGACAACGATACTCAGGTGGTGTGTAATATTTACAGCATTCATGTTAGTATAATGGACTTACATTTGTGTATATATAATCATTAAGATTTTCAAGTGAAGTATATATTTTACGTTAACAGGATTGTGACATAGGATTTTGAAAAAATTGTTATTATTCTGTACTGAGCTATATTTTACTGAAAAATATCGTATGTGTACAATTCTAAAACTTAATGCACAATTTACTCAATTTTATCTTGGAATTGTAAAGTGACTCCACTATAATCCATGGTTACAGAAACAAAACACTGAGGTGATTGGAATTCTGAAATGAAAACTGAAATTGCTGTTAATACTCAGCACCTGTACAGAAAAAAGTTAATGTTTTGAGGTCAGTGAGTTCCTATGTTCTGAAATAAGGTCACTGATCTGAAACTAAGGAGCTATTTTCCCTGTTTGGGGGAAATGGGTTTGGTTGTGTGCAGATGGTTCACTGTACAGAAATTGATGTCTCTTCCCAATATTATCCTGCCTTTTTCTGATCTCCTGCTGGGTAAGACTGAAGGACAGTGGAAAAGCCCCCTATTGGATGTATCAGATGAGTCATTAAAGTAATTAAAAGGACAACTCAATCTTACTTTAACCCACAGCCAAGGTCCTATTTCTCAACCTCTCAACAGCTCTTACGAGCCACCAAGGTAAGTGCATAGTGGGAAGAACTTTTTCACTGAAACTTATTAGCCATTAATTCTTGGATATGAGATGATTTTTTTAAAAAAAGTAATTCTCAGGATGTCAAGATTGGAAATGTTAATCTCAGGATGGACAATTATTGCTCAGATCTAGATGGCCTTGAGAAGGTGGGGCTGAGCTGTTTTCTTTAACTGCAGCAGTCCATTTGTTGTAAGTAGACACATAGATATATTAGGAAGGGATTTTGACTCCGTGACACTGAAGCAACACCAATATATTTTCAGGTCAGAATGGTGCATAGCATGGAGGGAAATTTTCAAGTCACGCTGTTGCCTTGCAATTGCTACATTTGTCTTCTAGGTGGAAGTGATCATGGGTTTGGTAAATGTTACCCGATGAGCTTTGGATAACTTCTGCAGTGCACCTTTTGTAGATGAGGTACACTGCTACTACTGAGTGCCAGAAGGAAGTGAATATTTGTAGATGTGGTGCCCATCAAGTAGCTGCTTTGTCCTGAATGGTGTCAGGCTTCCTGAATGTTTTCAGAGCTGAAAACATCCAGGCAAGTAGGGAGTATTCCAACAAAATCTTGATTTGTGCATGTAGACAGGTGGACAGACTTTGGGAGTCAGGGGGTGAAGTTTAGCTGCATGAATCCTAGCCTCTGATCTGCTCTTGTCGCCACAGTTCTTCTTTGGCTAGTCCAGTTCAGTTTCTGGTCAATGGTAATCCCCAAGATGTTGACAGTGAGGGATTCAGTGTTGCTCAATGAATATCTCTCGGAGAGTGTCTTCACTATTCAACCAGTTGCTAACGTCTTGGAAGCTCACTTCAGCTGTGTAGAATCCCATCACTTTCAGCTGCATTTCCCTGCACTATCATTCACTGTTGGATGGTAGTGTGGCAAAGCTGAGTGGGTGGCTTGTGTAGAGAGAGAAAGGCGGCCTCTGTGGAGACTGACTGTAAGACATGGCTGCAAGAAGGCTGGACAATGAGTGTGAGTGGTGGCTTTACAGATGGGTATGTGAAGAAGTTCATGGAAAAAAGAATGAGTGGAGCTGTAAGATGTTTTGTGGAGAGTTGTGCAAGACAGTACTGAGAAAACCAGAGTGCAGGGCTTGGATCCTGTAAATATTAATGCCATTTGGTTTTCCCATCCTCCTGTGATCCTGAAGCCTCATTGCACTCTCCCTGGTTTGGAGGTACTGCACTTTTGCTGCTTCCTTTTGGTTGTCCTTTTGGACTTTAGTAAGGCATTCAATAAGGTTCCTCATGGTAGACTGGTTGACAAGGTTAGATCACATGAAATACAGGGAGAACTAACCATTTAGATACAAAATTGGCTCAAAGGTAGGAGACAGAGGATGGTGGTAGAAGGTTGCTTTTCAGACTGGACACCTGTGACCAGCAATGTGCCACAAGGATTGATGCTTTTCGTCATTCATATAAATGATTTGGATGTGAACATAGGAGGTATAGTTAGTAAGTTCGCAGATGACCCCAAAATTGGTGGTGTAGTGGACAACGAAGAAGGTTATCTCAGTGTACAATGGAATGTGAGCTGGACCTGTGAATTCACGAGTAGCAAATTAAGTTTAATTTAGATAAATGTGAGGTGCTGCATTTTGGAAAAGCAAATCAGGGCAAGACATATACACTTAATGGTAAGATAATGGGGAGTGTTGATGAACAAAGAGACCTTGGAGTGCAGGTTCATAGTTCCTTGAAAGTGGAGTCGCAGGTAGACAGAATAGTGAAGAAGGCGTTTGGTCTGCTTTCCTTTACTGGTGAGCACATTAAGTATAGAAGTTGGGATATCATATTATGGCCGTAGAGAACTTTGGTTAGGCCACTTTTGGAATACTGCATTCAATCGTTTCCTCCCTGTTATGGGAAGGTTGTTGTTAAACTTGAAAGGGTTCAGAAAAGATATACAAGGATGTTGCCAGGGCTGAGGTTTTGAGTTATAAGGAGCGGCTGAATAGTCTGGGGCTGTTTTCCCTGAAATATCGGGGGCTGAGGGGTGACCTTATAGAAGTTTATAAAATCATGAGTGGCATGGTTAGGGTGAATAGTCAAGGTCTTTTCCCCTGGGGTGGGGAGTCCAAAACTAGAGGGCATAGGACAGTGATGTGTGTCTGAAGTGAGCTGCCAGAGGAAGTGATGGAGGCTGGTACAATTGCAACATTTAAAATGCATCTGGATGGGTGTAGGAATAAGACAGGTTGAGAGGGATATGGACCAAATACTGGCAAATGGGACTAGATTAATTTAGGATATCTAGTCAGCATGGATGAGTTGGACCATTGGGTCTGTTTCCATGCTGTACATCTCCATGACTCCATGACCCTTGTACTTGGCTACTTCTTCTACTACTGCTTTGGTGGAGAGGATTTAATTTTTCTCGTATCCATAGGAAAGCTCACCTCACTGCAGCCCCTCAGATCCTGTAACAAGGCCTCAAGGTAAAAGAGACCCAGAGAAGCAGCTTGCCCAGGTTTTCTCTCATTCCTATAACTGCTACAGCCTCAAAGTTCCAACTGCTCCTTGGGCTTGTCACCAATGCCAACGTTCCTTAACTTCAAACTCTTTCCCCAGCTGAACAAGCACATTGTCCCAGCCCTCTCTGATTATTCAAGTAACCTAGACACAGGATGTTCATGTTGTGATCGAGTTAAAGAGTCACAGTAAGCTCACCCAGCCATAAGCTTCCAACTCTAAAATGATCTCACCATTCTGACAGGGACCAATTTCAGAAGGTTCAATTCAGTAAGTCTATTTATCTTCCCATGAAAGTTGCCTGGTAAGTATTTCCTGCAGGACGCTGGAAGAACACAGCAAGCCAAGCAGCATCAGGAGGTGGAGAAGTCAATGTTTTGGCTATAACCCTGATTTCTAAACAAGGGTTATTCCTGAAACATTGATTTCTCCATCTCCTGATGCTGCCTGATATGCTGTATTCTTCCAGCCTCCTGCTGGTCTACTTTGAGTTCCAGCTTCAGCAGTTTTTTAATTAAATCTCTGATAAATATTTCCAGTATTTTGTGTTTTTAGAGAGCTAAGCAATCCCGCAAACAACAGATCAGATCTAAACTCTGCAGTCCTGTCACTTCCAATTGTAAATGGTTTGAAAAATTTATCAACTCACTGGAGAAGGAGGCTCCATAAATATCCCCACCTTAAATGATGAAGGAACCTGGAATATCACTGCAAAAGATAAAGCTGAAGCCCTTGCAACAATCTTCAGCCAGAAGGGAATGATCCATCTCAGCTTCACCACTGGACCCCAGCTAAACAGATTCCAATCTTCAGCCACTTGATTCACTCCACGTAATATCAAGAAATAGTTCAAGGCGGTGGATGTTGCAACGGCTATGGGCTCTGACAATGTTCTGGCAATAACATTGAAGAATTGTGCACCAGAACTTGCTATACCCCTAGTTAAGCTGTTCCCTTACAATTACAAAGTTGGTATCGACTGGACAATGTAGAAAATTGCCCAGGTATATACGTAAAAAGCAGGACAAATCCAAACAGGTCAAATACTGCCCTGTCAGTCTACTCTTGATCAACAGTAAAGCAATGGACAATGTCATCAATAATGCTGTCAAGCAGTACCTTGCTCAGTAATAACTTGCTCAGTGGTGCTCAGTTTAGGTTCTACCAGGGTCACTCAACTCTTGACCTGATTGTAGCTTTAGTTCAAATGTGGACAAATGAGCTGAATTCCAGAGGAGAGGTGAGAGTGACAGCTTTTGACATCAAGGCCACTTTTGATTGGATGTGACATGAAGGACCCCTAGCAAAATTAGTGACAATGGAAATCAGGGATAAAACTCTTCTAGTTGGAGTCATGCCTGGCACATAAGAAGATAGCTGTGGTTGTTGGAAGTCAGTCATCTCAACTTCAGGACATCTCTGCAAGAATTCCTCAGGAGAATGTCTAGACCCAACAATCTTCAGCTGTTTCATCAATGACATTCTCTCCATCATTAGATCAGAAGTGAAGATGTTTACCAATGACTGTAAAATGCTCAGCACCATTTGCAGTTCTTCAGATGTTCAAATGCAACAGGATCTGGACAAAACCCAAGCTTGTGCTGACAAATGGCAAGTAACATTCACACCATACAAATACCAGGCAATGTTCATCTCCAATAAAAGACAATCTAACATCACCTCTTGACATTCAGTGGTGTTACCTTCATTGAATCCCATACTACCAACATCCATGGGTTTATCATTGACCCAAATCTCAACTGGACTTACCATAAACGCAGTAGCTACAGAGACTGGGAATACTGTGGTGAGTAACCCACCTCCTGACTCCTCAAAGCCTGTCTAGCATCTACAAGGCACAAGTCAGGAATACTCCCCACATGCCTGGATGGGTTCAGCTCCAACAACACTCAAAAAGCTTGACATTATCTGGACTGCATCCATTCCCTCCACTGCTGACAGTCAGTAACAGCAGTGTATACTATCCACAAGAAACACTGCAGAAACTCAGCAACGCTCCTTAGCACCTTAAAAACTCATGACAAAGGACAAAGCAGCAGAAACACAGGAAAACCACCACCTGTAAGTTCCCCTCCCAGCTACTCAGCATCCTGACTTGGAAATATATCATCATCCATTCATTGTCTCTGGGTCAAATTCTTGGCGTTCCCTTTCTAAGGAATTGTGGATATTCCATCAGACCATGGACGGCAGTGGTTCGAGAAGGCAGCTCACCATTGCCTTTTCAAGGACAATTAGGGACAGGCAATAAATGCTGGCCAGCTGCTGACAACCACATTGCGTGAATGAATTTAAAAAATTTAATGTAAGAGATGTTGTGTGTATAGTACTTCATAAGCTACATTTTGACTGCTTGTCAAAGTGCTTTTTCTTGGACGGGGGAAATATAAACTTTATTATGAAGCAGGGAATCTGAGAAACCTGGAGACCTGAAATTAAAAAAAAATCACTTGCTGGAAGTAATTAGAATCTAGTGCAAAACTTAATGACATGCAGTTCAACACTATTGGGATATATTATCACTCTGCAGTTAAATAATGCCTATTGGGAACTGCAAGTTTTTTTTTCTGCTGTCTCTGTGGTCAAACAGGCTGTCCAAGCCAATGGTCTACCTGTAGTGAGAAAGAAATGGAAATCCAATTATAAAGCTTTCAGCACTACACCCATGGAGAAGGCAAAAGAAAGATAAAGGTCAGCATGAAATTTGAATGACAGGGCTAAAGTCTTCTACTCATAATTTTGTGTTTGCAATAGAATTCAGAGCAATTCACAGCCTTAAAGGCCTAAGTGAGAACAGCAATTAATTGTAATGAATAATCTGACAAATCTGGTTGACATATGGCTGCTAATGCCCTCCTTTCTAGTGGGAGCAGTGCAGGGATTAGATTAACTAAAATGAAATCTGGGACCGCCATGCCATCTGCATGTTCAATAGGAGAAGATACATGCTAAATGGTGAGTGGGTAGATTTCTGTTTTCCACTGAGCGCTCTGTGAATACTCAGTAGATCTGGGAATATCAGTTTTAATATTGCACCACCTGTCTCATAGTGTAACAAGATGCATCGTCCATCACTGATTGGTGTACTATTCGGTCAAGACTGATATACTGTGATTCCTAATTTTAATAAAATAATCACTAATATAATCATTGTCATACAATCCTTTCATAAGTATTGAATGTTTCTAATTGCTTCAGAATCTAAGGTTCATATTGGTAAATTAATTTTAAATCTTGGAAAAGTTACTTCTTTAAAACAAAATCAACTAAATGATTTTAAGATTTTTTTGAAACCAATAATAGAGGTACTAATAAAAGAGAACTTAAGGGAAATGGGTTTATGTGCAGAGTCGGAGTTTGATTCGAGTCCTGGTTGAACTAAAAGCACACATATAAGGATCAGTTAAGTAATTGTATTTAAGACAGATTTAAGGATAAAAACTCAAAAGGTCAACCTCTTAATATAAAGCTTATGCACAAAGCATCCAAGAGATTACCTGGGGCTCCATTTCAAAAAGTTGTTATCAACATTTCGATGAAATGCACCACAGGCCCTGCAGGATTTTATAAAGCAAATTTTAAGTTTTAATAAATTGCATACTTTTGTTTGCAGTCAATCAGTTCTATTCATAAAGTATATTATGAAGATGTAAGTAACATAATCCTATATTAAGTGCATTCATTAGCATCCAAAGTTAATTTGCCAAAAAAATATTAATATACTTTAAGCCTGGTAGAGCTTTTATTCTCATCTTCTTGGTGACATCATTCGAAAACTATGACTGAATTTTCCCAAGTTCAGATAAAGAGTTTTGTCAAGTGAGATTCGTGGTGCCTGATCCACTCTAACTTGGAACAACTTTGGTCAACTAATCTTCTGCTGTTCAACACCTTAATAATGCAACCAAGTTCTTCAGTGCCTTTCTTGTGCGACTAACCTGGCAGGAAAGATGGAAGTACTTATCACTGCCTGAACCTTCATTTTGCTGGGACACTATATTAAAACCCAGCTGCATGTAACACTACAGATTCTGCAAGCCAGGAACTGCCCCTCACGCTGCACTGCTCCACCACTATCATCAAGAAATAGACCAAAAAGGCTATTTCTTTACTATGAGGACAGAGACCTTGAGGTGTATGGGTGCTGGAGTACAGTGCTTTACCTTGGTGACCCTGTCACAGGCTATTTGAAGTCTAGATTGAGATACTGACCTGGGTCAGTGCTATTATTGAGGTAAAAAGGAGCACACAGCAATGCAAGAAATATGTCAAAAATCTTTTGCAGTCTGCAAGGGTAGGTGCCACCATTTTCTCTGCTATCTTACACTCATATGACCATGACTCATGCTACGGACTACTGAACATTCACCTCACCAAGCTCATGGACTAAAACTTGCAATTCACCCAATTCATTCTTCAAACAACAACCCCTTCCTGCCCTCTGTGTTTCCAACACATTCACCTCAGACACCTCATCACTAACTGCTTCCATCATACTTATCCCTCCCTTTGTACTATTGCAGGAAGAATGATCTCACCCCTCTGGACTGATATCACCACAGCCTCCCAACTGATGTACCTGTAATCATGGAATGAACAAGTTGTACTTGTTCTGGAGAACTGACCACAGCCCAGTCCCTGGAATGCAGAGACATGCATCTTGGACTATGGTCGAACAAAATGCCTGACTGACCATGGCTGACCATGGCCAATAGCATGGACTAGACTTGGAGATCAAGTCCCTTTACTGACTGTGGTGTAAGCTCTGGCCAACAATAGTTCCCTTTTCACCCCACCATGGATTGCTTCTCTTTGCCATCCACAAATGGCCACTTGCTTGACACACGTGCATGATGTTTGCCACATAAATAGCTGGCATATGCTTAATGTGTGACATTGATTTATAATAGTGCTGTCCAGCAACATATCTACCCCATTGACCATTCAATGTTCCCCATTAAACCCTTCCCTCTGCAATAAGTAACAATGTAAGCAACAAATAGACAAGCAGAAGGCTGGAAGAACACAGCAAGCCAGGTAGAACGTGGAGAAGTCAACATTTCTGGTGCATTCCTTCTTCAGGACTGGCAGAGAACATTTTCAAAGTGGGTATCCTTAGAATAGACTTTGCAGTGGACTGGCCCTTCTTGAGTCCTAAAGAAGAGTTATATCCAAACCATTGACTCCTCCACCTCCTGAAGCTGCCTGGCTTGCTGTGTTCTTCAGGCGCCTTGCTGGCCTACCTTGGATTTCAGCATCTGTAGTTTTTTTTGTCTCTGTGTAAGCCACAGAGGCTGACAGCATCTGTCATGCACAAAATGGATGCTAAGAAGTGAAGCTAAGAGCCACAAGATGCATTTGTTTAGATGCATGAGATACATTTGTGTCTGCAAAATAATCTAACAGAAACCTGAAAGTTATAGGTATTCCTAAACTCCAAATAAAACCCTGAAGAGCTGACCATAGTGTGTGAGTTCACCTGAGAGCAGTTATGATCATGGGATGCTGGTGGCTTGCTGATCTGCCTTGCATGGATGAAGGGAGAAGAAAGATGATGGGCATAGAACCCGAAGGGACATTGTTGTGAAGGAGCAGTTGAAAGAAGGCCAGGATAAGCAATCGCCGAACAGTAGCAGCCAGGTATCTATTCTGGTTTACAGTTGTGCCATCTAATTTCACAGAGACAGAGGGGGGAATTGAAAATGGTATATAAATGAGGTAAGTAGGAGGTTCAATGAGATGCAAATGCAGAGAAACAATATAGTCAGCACTCAGTAGCAAGGTTCTGAAGTCACCATTTCAAATCTAAGATGAAAATTGAGAACATTTTTTCTCAATATCAAATTTTCAATTAATGTCTCCACATTTTCCCAATTTTTCCACCACTTCCCATGGAGAAGAAATTTCTTCCTACTTTTCACATGAATATTGAGGACACTTAACTCTATCTTACCAACACATTTCTTGACTCACCGACTGCTGTTAAATTATTAGGTAAATCAGACGATTGGTTCTGGATAAGCAGAAATTTCCTCCAATTAAATATTACAATTACCAAAGCTGTTGTGACCCATCTCCACCATAAGCTCCACTCTCTTGCTACTGACACCATCCATCTTGCTGCCAAATATCAGAGGCTGAATTACATTTGACATATCATTTTTGCCCTAAGATGTGTATGTGGTCATGTACCTGTGCTAGCACTAAGACCATCTCTTAACTACCATCTGAAATCATTAATCATCTGACTGCCTTATCTATAATTGAAATTTTCAAATATGCATTAGTGCCTCCAAACTAGACTATTCTAATGCATGTCTGGCTAGTGTCCTGTATTTTTATCCTCTATAAACTGGAGAACATCCAAAGCTGGGATGCCCTTTACTTGCAACAAATCCTGTTCACCTATCAGCTTTGTGCTTCTGACTAATTAGCTTCAGGTCTGGCAATATCTAATTTTAACTTTCTCCCTTTATGTACTCATTTTCCTCTCTATTTGTGTAATTTTCTCCAGTTTCATAATCCTCTGAGGGATCAACGCTCTTTTATTATATCTCTTGAGCATCTTTGATTTTAGTTACTGTTGGCAATGACCTCGGCTACAGGCCCTAGAATTCCTTCTCCACCTTCCTAATTCTGTTCCAATCTTTCAGATGTTCCTCAAGACTTACATCTCTGGGCAAAGTTTGGCCAGAAAATTCTTGTTTCAAAAATTTGATTCTATACCTCATATGTTTTGGAATTTACTGTTTGGTTTTAATGATATAATTTAATTTGAAAGATAAAGAGTCAAATATGTGCATTAACATCTGATTGAGGGACTGATACTCAACCCTGCAGTCCGTGTAATTCAAAAAGACCCATAAGGTCTGGAATTTACAATGCTCTGCTAAAGCCACTTAAACATTTCTTCCTGCCTCCACGGCTATTTTATCAGGTGATAAGGCACATGCCCAGTGGGTGGCCCAGCCCAGTTTTAGTTGCACAAGTTGATGCTAGGCAAAGAGATTCCCTTGTGCTCTTTCAACATTAACAGCATTTAATAACATGGTAACAATCTGGTCTGATTATTCCCTGTTGTGGGACTGTGTTACATGCTGATTTGTTACATTCTCTTGAAGTGTTTTGTTTTGTGAAGGCGATATATTAGACACATTATTGTGGTTTTATTTCTCATAACAAAATGTAACAAAATAATAGTACTTAATCTTTAATGCCAAGATAAAAAGAGAACTAAAGTTAAATGAGACGAAGGCTGGAATTCCACACATTCCCAGGACTGGGCTGGCTGGCTGAGAGCAGGGATACAACTGGGTGACAAGGTAGGGACAGTGCCGTTGTTGCCTACTTGTTTCCATGGAATTTTACCAGCAGTGAGGTAGATTTTAATTTACCTATTCGTCTTAGGACTAATTAAAGGTCTTAAGTAATCAAGTAATGGCATCTACAGTATGTGACAAGATCATCAAGTAAACCCTGGTGACCTCGTTACATGCTATGCATGAGGTAGGGGAGACCGTCTATTAGGGCATTATGTACATATGCAATAGAGGCCCCCTGGGTAGTGGTTCTCAATCCTATGTGTCCTCTCTCCATGCTGACCCACAATCATATCCCATTGCGAGCAGTTCTTTGACCGAGTCTGGCAAAACCACCAAATTAACATTGTCGTCTGGCCTTTATGCTGCTTCTCCATGAAGTGCTAGCTGCAGTTCAAGCAGTGACTTCTGGTCCTGATAGTGCTGCTGGGATTTGGAAGTTGCTGGCCTTCCTATTGGAATTTACTCCCAAATAGGGCCAGAAGGGATGACATGAGCCACTTAACTGCTTGTGGTTGTAAAATTAGGTCATGATTAACTGTGCGGAACTAACCCTGATGGGGGAATGGATATTTAGTCTGTCCCACCACCTCAGTGAAAAATTCAGTTCAAGAGGGACGAAGGAAACCTCAGACATATTGACAGATTGAAGCTCATCTCATTTTTTATGCTTTGAACAGAGAGTTCTCTTGGTATCTGCGCACCTTTTTAGAAATATCAGTAAAATAGATTATTTGGTCATCATCACATTGCTGTTTGTGTGATATTGCTGAGTAGGGTTTGACTGCTAGATTTCTTACATTCAACCATACCTATATTTCAAAATTACTTCATTGTCTGTAGAATTTTTAAAATATGCTAAGGCTGTGAAATATAAGTTTTTTTCTTTCTTTCTCTAACTTACAATTTACTCCTGGCAACATCATCTGCAGTCACGCAACTTTGGTTTCCGCATGTATACGGAGGGAACTCAGACCTGTCTTTCCAGCTCTCTCAACCCCTCTGTTATTTCTACACTGTCAGACTCCTTGGCTAACTGTTTGGCTGATGTCTAGGCCTGAAATTACCTCCAATTACACATTAGGAAGACCCCAAATCTTGTTCTCTATCTCTCTTGCATGAAATTGGACAGGAGATTGACTATCATGCTTCTTGCCCCATTACTCAAGATCAAATTTTACTTCCAAGGAGTGGTAGATGCGTTAATTTCTGAATCATTTAGACAGGTTTTAAAACAAAATTGTGAACCATGAGGTATGACAAAGAAATAGCTGAAAATATGGAATTTTCGATACATTGTGAATCTGGTGCAACATTGCATGCTTTGTGTCTAAATTTGATGTGGTTTTTAGGTGAAGCAGGGGGAGAGAATTTTTTCTTCTTTAAAGGAAACAAGTCCAATCTATCCACTCTGGGAGGATATGTGATTGATGTGTCCAAGATCATGAGGGGCCCAAACAAAGAATATAAGGGGAAACTGGTCCCAATAGTAGATGATTTGAGTACCAATAGTAAACTGTTTAAACTAATTTGTCATCAAAGTGCCTATGATTTGAGGAATGAAAATTATTCATTGAGTGGTTCAATTCTGGAATACAGTGGAGGTAGTTTCAAGTGTTGCTTTCGAAAAAGAACTAGATGAGTACCAGAAGAGAAAAAGATTGAAGGGTCTGGAGGAAAAGACAGAGAAGTGGGACTAGCCAAGTTGCTTTTGCAGAGAGTCATTATGAACATGAGTAACTGAGTCATTATGAATATGAGTAACTGAATGGCCTCTTTCAGTTCTATGACCAAGCGACGTAGTTGTTCCTATTTTTATCCCTGTAACTAAATTCCTCCTGAAACAATTCTCAAAGATCTTTCTTGCACACCTGTATTGGCTTCACAACTTTGCCAAAGTGTAGTGACCAGAACTGACTATTGATCTGAATCTTAGCAGAAAATGGCTTGGTGTCATTTTTGGCAATTTTCTTGAAAGGTTTCTCACTACAAGGCCCAGTGAAGTTTCTCATGCTATTGTCCCAGATTCACCTTGTTACCTATGCATCATGTCCCTATATTCTGTCCCACTCATCAAATTCTCCCACCTACTGAAGATAGAGGTTCATGACATGGTGCAATGGTTAAAGCCCAGCAGTGCACCTGGTCTAGCTGAATAGTCCGGAATTGTTCTTCACTGTACACATTGTGGGAGAGCTACCATAAATCATCACTTCTCAGAGCAATAGCTGGCATAACTGACACTTCATTATACCTAAAAGAACACTGTCTCACATCTATCACTGTTTAGAGTCAAGTCATGCTGCTTGAATGTCCTCAGCCATATCCCATTTACAACCCTGTCTAAGTCACTGCCACTTTCTCCCCAATGCCTAGTGTAGCCCAGTAATGTATTGCTGTTCAATGCAAGGCTATCATATACTGGAAAGCTTTCAAATGTTTCAAAACACTCACTTTTAATCAACAACAGCAGAAATACTGACTAAATGGAAGTTTGAGAATAGAAATGGATTGCTTGCCATTTGAGAAACAACAAATTTACAATCAATGAATAATCATTACACAAAGCTCACATCTATTTGAATTGCATGTCAGTCAAGTCCAGTCTGGCTTGTTGCACACAATGCTGCAGCTGTCTCTCATTCTGAAGGTGATATTCTTTCTACCAACCCTTTCTCCTTCCTCAAAAAGCTGCTGTCGCTTTCCCAGGTCTTCAGCAAGTGTCACATCTCCTCTTTGAATGCAAGTGAATGGTAGGCCCACGGTGCTGGTGCATGTGGGGGGAAAGGAATGAGACATTGTGAGGGAGTGAGGAAGCAGTGTAAAGGGCATGCAGAGTTAGTGGTCTGGGAGAAGAGATGTTAGGTAAAAACAATGACTGCAGATGCTAGAAACCAGATTCTGGATTAGAGTGGTGCTGGAAAAGCACAGCAGTTCAGGCAGCATCTGAGGAGCATGAAAATCGATGTTTCGGAAAAAGCCCTTCATCAGGGTGAAGGGCTTTTGCCTGAAATGTCGATTTTCCTGCTCCTTAGATGCTGCCTGAACTGCTGTGCTTTTCCAGCACCACTCTAATCCAGGAGAGATGTTAGTAAGTGTGAGTGAAGAAAGGTGTTTCACACTGCAGACGGAACATCAGAGAACAAGCCTTGGCAAAAGATGAGTGAGGTGGCAGGCATAGACTGAGTGTGTGGTAACGGAGAACAGAGTGTGACATTTACCCTAGCAGAGCAGAGAAGGCTATTTACCTTATTAGGCAGTGGTACCCAGTCCTCTGTACCCTGGATGTGGCACTGACCTGGGTCGAGATTTCTAAGCAGACTGGCATCACCTAGCAGCATGCCCTCCTCTGCCAGTTCTTCAGGAAGAGGACTTCTCCTACCAACCCTCAATCAGAATCTTCAAGTCTCTGCCAGAGAAACGTGATGCCAATTCTCCTTCTCAGTCACCAGTCCTCACAGCCTCTGAAACCAAATAGGGCAGTTTCCAGATGCTAGCATTTTCCAGGTAAGCAGTAACCTCTCGAAGATGACACGGACACTAGGGTTACTGGTCCTCAGGTGGATATCTGCTGAGTGGTGTGGAATAACAGGTGGTGAGGTGGTGTTGGAATTGAACCTTACGCATGCTGTAGGCACAGGAATAACACAAAACGGTGAGAAAACCCATTCAGCTTCATGGCAAGAATTGTGCCAACAAACTTGATGTGACTTGCATTTAGCCAAAAGAGTGTAAGATTCGGTCTGTGGAATCACAAAAGATGTGCACCTTGCTCTGACCAAGCAGTCACCACAAGAATGATACTCCCCAGGGAAGGAACATCAACTCAGGGATGAGCAAACTGACAAAATCCACATGCATGTCATTAAATGATCTGAACACTTTAGCAATAATGAATAAAATGCTTGTGCAGAGACTAATGAAAGTGGGACAAATGAGAACTAATGCATAGTTTTGTTCATGAATAATTGGGTAACACATGATAGTGCATGCAATTTTGTTTTGTGAAAAGAAGGATGTTTGGGAAAATGAGTTTATACATTGCACATCAGCAAGTGATCTTGCTTTCACTTTAGTCCTGAAGAAGGGTAACACCAGAAATGTCAACTTCTCTACCTTCTGATGTTGCCTGGTTTGTTATGTTCTTCCTGCCTCCTGCCTGTCTATTTTGGGTTCCAGCATCTGTAGGTTTTGT
This sequence comes from Hemiscyllium ocellatum, assembly GCF_020745735.1. NCBI lineage: Eukaryota > Metazoa > Chordata > Chondrichthyes > Orectolobiformes > Hemiscylliidae > Hemiscyllium > Hemiscyllium ocellatum. Next base: position 56,312,922 of record NC_083407.1, on the reverse strand, counting down.
TTTCTCACTTCACTTTTGTCTCTGGCAGGAACTAAATACATTGCTGGGAATATTTGTGGCTGTTGTCAGAGGAGGACCACTTCATTTCTAACTCCCACCATGACATCGACCTCCTCAACTCATCCACCTCTCTAACCCACTCCAACTTCCTGCCCTGACAATTCACAGCCCTCCACTCCAAGTGCTCCAACCCCAACCTCACTATCAAACCCGCAGACAAGGGGGAGGGAGAGGGGTGCAGTAGTAGTTTGACTCTACACCACTGAAGCCAGGCTCCAATTCACAGACACCTCCTCCTACTGCCCCCCAGCCATGACCTTACCCACAACCTTATCATCTCTGGGTATCTCCCATCCACAACCTCCAACATTGTCCGTGAACCCTGCACAGCCCAATTCTACCTCCTATTGAAGATTCACAAGCCTGACTTCCTCAGTTGACCCATTGTCTCAGCCTGCTCCTGTCCCACTGAATTCATCTCTGCTGCTTACTTATGGATCATTTCAGAGAACATCTCTGGGACACCTGCACCAACCAATCTCACCCAGTGGCCAGTGGCTGAATGCTTCAACTCCTCCTCCCACTGCGCCAAGGACATGCAGGTCCTTGGCCTCCTCATTGCCAAACCCCTACCACCCGACGCCTGGAGGAAGAACGCCTCATATTCCACATTGGGATTCAGCAGCCACCTGTGATCAAAGTGGATTTCACTAATTTCCTCATTTTCCCTCTCCCCATATTATCTCAATCCCAAGCCTCCAACTCAGTACTGCCCTCCTGACCATCCATTACCTTTTCAATCTATCTGTTCCACCCTCCTCTCCAAACTATCACATTCTCCCTCACCTCTATCTACCTATTGCATTCTCAGCTATCTTCCTCCCAACTCCACCCACCTCCCATTTATCTCTCAGCCCTGACCGACAAGCCATATTCCTGATGAAGGGCCTATGCCCAAAACGTCGATTGTCCTGCTGCTCGGATGCTTTTCCACCACCACACTCTCGACTCTTAACAGAAGAGCAGGATTGTGATGGACCCAGGAGAAAGGTAAGAAAATTGTGAGTTAGTGTATTTCTGCAGTAGTGAAGACAGGACGTAAGGGCAAGCCAATTGTTCACAATGTTTACACCTCTGTCCTATGTTTAGTCTATAAATCAGGCATTTATCTCCTTTTATAGAGGGAACCTTCACATGTTATGCTGTGAGGTAGATCACATAGTAACAGGTTCACTTGCAGCTGGATTAATCCCAGTTGTGGCAGGCTGCCCCCCCCAGGGTTCCTTAAGTGGTCAGTTTAGGGCCTCATTGGCAGAAGAGTGTTGAAGTGCAAATATGGGCATTTCTGCCCCAGATCTAGTTCTGGTGGGGACAAGAAAATGGCAGAATTTGGATGTGTTATCACTCCATTTGATTTGCTGCTAATCTCACCTTTAATGGAAACAGAATATGCTGGCTATGAAGAATACAATTCTTGCAAATCCTGGAATATACATTTTCAGATCATTATCTGGGGGATGCAAGAGCAAAAAGAATACTGAAGAACTGGAAAACACATTACCCAATCATTCATGTGTAAAACTATGTGTTAGTTCTTACTTGTCCCACTTTCATCAGTCCTTGCACATACATTTCATCCATTATCACGAAAATGATTTGATCTTTTCATGCATGTGAGTTGTTGGTGGTTTGTCTCGAATCTGCTTATTCCTGGATTGAAAATGGTATGGCACTATTGATCAAAAGGCCTCTTAGATTAATCTAATGAAATCTCCCTGAAATTTACCATAACTTTTTAATGAATCTAACATAATATTTTAATGAAGCACCAGCAGTAAGAAATATTTATATATGGGATGAGCGCGGTATAGGTTACGTTGCAAACAAGAGTAAAGTGAGTGTCAAAACATACGGGATTTTACATACAAGAAGTGGGAAAGGAGAGCCTTTACAGATATTGGGAGGCTATACACAAAAAAAGCTACTTTTTTTTCCAAGGTATGGAAAGAATGCAAAGAGGATGACTAAGACAAAGAATCATAAAAAAAAATTATGTTCAACATAAAAGCAAATATTAGGAATTTTATTAACAAAACTTTATTTTGCTCAAATGAGAGCAGAGGTGTTGAAAAGTTGAAGCAGTACGCATGCAGATGTTAACATGTTTGGTCGGCGCAACATCGAGGGCCGAAGGGCCTGTACTGCGCTGTATTTTTCTATGTTTTTTCTATGTTCTATACAGCCCATAGTGGACAACTCCAGTGAATAAATGCAACTTTCCAGATGTTGCCTGACCATACAAGGGTCGCCAAATTGTATAGGTATTTTATGTACTCCAGTTTAGCCACTACCAACGTCTGATTGTGGTTCTTTGCTGCCATCATCCTTTTGAATACAACAGGTCTATGAGCCCATTGGCTTACACTGGTAGGGGGAAACTATTAATATGGCACTGCTTTCTCTTCTTCTGAAAAGAGGTCACCTGGATTAAGGTCAAGGTTCACTGCTCCACTGTTGCCATGCATTTGATTCCTGAGGACCAATGGCTGGGACAATGTATTGCAGATGTGTGCACCTGTCCAACACAGCCTGAGGCAGGGTGAACCTGGCTTTCCATGGCAGCCAGGCAATAACATGTCCAAATGTACCACCACAGCCTCTGGGCAATGGGGGAACATACCTGCCTACCACTCCCGTTCTTCCCTATGCATGTGGATTAAGCACTTGATTTTTAACTCCTTAGATTTCTCTGTAGCCTGTGGCTGAGCAAGTGCTTAATCACCAGCAATCCTTTGAGTGCCAGTGGCTTGGGCCGTTACTTCTTGTGGAGCTGTTGAAGTGAGATGTTACCAGTTTGTGTTCCAAAATCGGATAATGCTAGCATTCCCACCAGCCTGTCAGTACCTGAGCTGATGAGGATACAGGAGTCAGCCTTGCCAATGCTTACTCTGAAATTTCGATACTGTCATCCTCAAAGGTTGAGGAGGTGGCCTCTGTAAGAGCTATCTGTTTTCTCCATGATGATGATGGACATGCTGATTATTACTGCAGGACAAAACAGTAAGGTGTCGTGGCCAGTAGTTAGGATCGATGTGCAACAAATGAGACTGAAAGCGATGCTACTAGGAGAGTTCCAGTGGACTGAAGAGTGCTACTTACTTGGTTGGTGGGTCATGGAGGTTTCACCCATCCCTGCAAGAGCAATCTCAGTTTTCTTCTTTGAGGGTCAGGATTCTCTCCTTGTAGGGGCTGAGGAGTTGAATGCTGGACACTGCTTCACTGGTGCAGGCTCTTTATGCCCTAATTTGGGTCATCTCCTCCAGGAATGAGGGAAAGGGATGGATTGAGTGAGATGCAATTGGGTGGTATGGCTGCTGGTATTAGAGCAGACAGTCAAAAGGTGGTGAGATATCCTGGATGAATGAATAAGCAACATCGAGGCCATGCAGGGTTCCTGGTATGGGAGGTTAGAGGGAACAAGAGAGAATGAAGGAAGATTTTAAATGCAATAGTGAGAGTGATATGAGTCTCGGTGGAAGGTGAGAGCAGTAGCAGAGACAGAGTGTGAGGTAGGAGAGGGAGGATTATGGTTTGGTGGAGGGAAAAGGGATTCAAGCTTCTTATGCACTGCTGGCGTTTCATCCTCAGTGGAGATGGCTCTGATATGGATGCCATCCTCAGACCAGGGTCAGGTGGCATGTCCTCCTCTGCCAGTCATACACAAAGAGGACTCCTCTCCTTTGCACCATCCCCTGAACCAGAGTCTCCAGACTCCCATTGGAGAATTGTCTTCCCCTTCTCTGAATTATTCAGGCTCTGTTCTTTTTTTTGAGATGAATTTAGTTTCGACTTTGAAAGAGCTCCACAACAGCTGGTATCCCATTACCAAGTCACCCATTTATTTCTACTTGCCTGGTACTTGACACTGCTCCAGATTCATCAGAGCCAGCTCTCAGAGTGAACAGAACCTTTGACACTCTTGCTTATTTTATTTTCAGAACTCCTGACACCCCTATTTTTAACAGGATGTCTGACAATCCTGTTCTTTTCCTTTTAAACTGCACCCCCCCCCCCCCCCCCCCCCACATTACCGCCTAACTGCAGTAGTGCTTCTTTTTCCCCATATTGTGTGTGCAGGTGTGAGACACAGTGAAAGACACAAGGTCTACAAATTTTATCCAATTTCCACCACCAGGAAGAAAGGAAACACCCAAGTGACCAGTGACAAGCAGTGCCCCTCACATCAAAGAGCAATGTAACAGGTTCTGTTCTTGACTGAGCAGGGCAGTTTTGGAATGCCAGTCCTCATTCAATGTTGCTTTGATTTTTTTTGTCTTAAAGGTTTTTGAATTTTCTAATATAGCAATAACATATCTCTACACAGATTATTTGTATTTTTCTTATAACTGCAAAAATATAACAGAAGTTTCCTGCTTTGCCCAGGTAAAATAAATCATAATTGTCCTTTTCCACAACTTTCTCAACTTCCTTTTACTATTCAGCTACTGCAACAAACATACTGTATGAATAGCTCTTAAAGACAGAAAGTCTTTAAGACTCTAAGTGTCCCATTCTGCTATTGTGTCCAGTTGTATTGTTTGTTCCTGGGTCCATTGTAGTTCTGACTGTTGTTACTTTTTGCGATATTAAGCAACAATGTCCATCACCACCATCACACTGCAAGCCAGTTACCAACTTGTGGTCTGCTGTTACTATTCCCTTTCACTCACTGGGTCAAAGATTGGTTAATTGGTTTTCAGTGGGTCTTAATAAGAGATTATTGCCTTAAATAAGATTTACTTCATGGCATGATGGCAACCAGACACATGTTACATTAGTAAATAATACTAATTTACTAAAGATAATAAAAATAATTATTATTAAGAATATTGGATATAACATTCACTACACATGATCCCAAAATGTTCTACCTTTCCCCCATCCAAAACCTTATCACATCATCATCTCAGGTGGAACTAAATGCAGTATCCAACATGAACTCTTTCAGAACCATGACCTTACAAAACAAAATATAATTTTGCAAGTGCTGTAAGATCACCTGAGGACAGATAATTACGTGACACATATTTGCATACAAAAACAGAAATTGCTGGAGAGACTCAGCAGGTCTTACAGTATCTGTGGAAAGGAAGCACAGTTAACTTTCGAGTCCAGTGACCCTTCTGCAGGGTCACAAGATATATTACCCAGAATACTTCATTTACCCACACTTTAAATTTTCTGTAAAGGATATAATCAGATCCTTATATATTCAGCACACATGAACCTGCAATCAATGCAAAACAATCAAACTTAGATGTAAACTAAATCTTCCAAAACTTGTCTGATTGTTCAATTGCAATACACAACTTCTTTACTTACTATCATTTAATTACTACACATTGTTACAGTGTGACCTCAGTCAACTGTCTTTTAAATAGCAAACCTGATTATGTGGAGATGAAGCCATCACAGATCATTTCATGAAGAGCAAAAAACTCCATCTATTTGAGAATTATATCAAATTAAATTAAATGAATTATAAATAAAACTATTGATTCTTTATGCTGAACCAATTCCTGTCAACAAGCTGCTATTTGTAACACATTATGTATTGCAAAAGTATAAAGGTAGTCACCGTTGAATAACATGTTTTCTTAAATGAATCATAGTATCATAGAGTCGTACAGCACGGAAACAGACCCTTCGGTCCAACCAGTCCATCATGAACATAATCTCAAACTAAAGTGTTCCTGGACCATATCCATCCATCCTTGATAAATTATCATATTAATCATTAAATCAATTCAATTTATATAATAAGTTTTTTTATACTTTAACCTATTAATGTTAAGCATCAATACCGTCAGCATCAAGATATCTCTCATAGTTTTCCTCAAATAATCTATTTACAGTGTAAAACTATGGTTAAATCCAAATATTATGATACTTCTTCTCAGTGAGACCATAAAATGGGCTCTGGCACATTAAAGTCCACTGAATTTAAAGTTGGGTGTGGTGTAAAATAAGCTTCCCTCTTACTGTGTGTCATTTTGTCCTGATGTAGAAGATCAACTTTCCTCCTAATATATTTAAAGCACAGCTACAGTGGACTGAACCAGTTCATACTTTTGTGATCCATGCTGGAGGAGTGCACTGTTGTTTTATTCTCACTAATGTACGGGTCAAAACAATAAATGAAAATACTTTTTCCAGTTACCAAGAAGAACTGTGAAATATCTTATAGGTTGTTCTGCTCTAACGCGACAGTTGTGTTCCTCTGAAACCCCGCACTATATAAAATCACACTATGGAAAACCGCTATAGAAAATCACATCATATAAGATTGCTAATAGAAAATCACTATAGCTGTTCAGTAGAAAGTTTGCACTATCCTTACAATGTCCACAAATCATCAATTGTATTATCGCCAATTTGTGCTGATGAAATGCGTGTTATAGCAGAACAACCTATGCAGTACTTATATCAGGCCTTAAATAGTAAAATCTATCAACCTATGTTGATAAATTAGATCTGTGTCTTTTTAAAACCACAATTGATGGTTTATTATCAAAACAAAACTTTTCAATAGGGGCCCAATGATTGATTAATATATTGTTGGTAACAAGAACTCATGAAACACTCTCACTATCTCTCTTTCTAGGAAAAGCAGTGGGAGAAAGGATATTGGCTTTCTGGAAATAAAACTCTGCTAATGGATTATTCTTGAAAGCAAAAGAATAAAGTGTAGAATGTTTTGGAGTTGATTGTTATGACATTCTGGCATGTATGATAATGACATTAATTATGAATGGTTGTCTCTGAAGTTTTACAGGAACAGTTTGCTCAGGAATTATAATTTCGAGATGTCCTGCAAAGAACACTTTCAAAAGAACAAATAAGTTTCACCCTGTTCTTAACAGAGGCTTTTCTTTTCAGAAATGAGAGACATTAGCTGGTCAGCTTGTTCTTCACAAGCTTTGCACCAACTCAGCTTGTTGCTCCAATTGAACCATATAAAACAAGAACCTCTCCAACCCAATTGCCATTCTAAAACAGCCCCAGTAGGTGTCTATAGCAAAGCAAGCAATTATCACCAGTCATATGGTTTATAGGAAGTGACAGTGATTTAAAGTCTCCAATGTCCAGAGTATACTTTCAGTAATCTATTTTAAAGAAAGAACTCAAGTTAGTTCTTCAAAACTTGAAATAATCCATTTCCCACAATTCTTCAAAGCTTAAGTTCTTGAAGCAACATTAAATATGAGCAGTCTTCAGAAGAACACTAAAGTAGCTGCTGAATAATGAAATTTTTACTAAACCAATCATAACCTAATGCATGCCATGCCAATTTGCATTGAGCCAACTGTTAGTTGAATGGACATTGAAACATTGACACCAATCAACCTCTAATTAAAGTAAATTAAACCAATTTACTATATATAAACCAACAAATCATACCAGCTATGAATTAATGTATATTAAGCCAATTTGCCCCACAAGCAAATAATCCAAAATCATATTAATGTTTAATTGTTCTTTGGCTGAAAATGTTGCACTTATCAAAGTGATTGATATCTCCAGGGGAATAAAACACTTTGCGTTTTGGTGCCCACCATCAACCTCCGTTATTCCCAGGTCAGGTATTAAACACGTTAAGTTAAATTTCATCTATTCGGGTTCAGGGGTCTATAATGGTGTTTAAACCTTTTAAAGTGCTATTCCTCTTAATAACCTGACACACCCTAGGATGCTTCGAGTATTCACACTTTTTCTAATGTTCATACATTTACAGCAGAAATAACGTGTTCATAAATCCACACACATAGTGAAAAATACAACAGGCTGATCACCAACTATCAAAAATATTTTAAGTGGGCTGAGACCATATTTTGGAAGTTACTCTACAGTGTGACCAAATTACTGAACAGATAATTTAACTGCATCATTACAATTTTTGAAATCTTTTATCCTTACTGCTTCTAAGAGAGATGGATAATTTATGTTAATTATAGATAATTGTGCATTGATACCTTTTTAGGATCTTAATACAGACTGGACAATCTAATTTCAAGTGCAAATTTAATATCCAACAGGGAGAAAAATCCATAGATGGAAAAGATGAGGTTGTATTTGGCTAAATTACTGTGCTATCCTGGCATCTCTGAATGCTTTCTTCCTGGGTGGTTAGATATGTCGTGTGTTCAAAGCTAATTTTCATGTCCATCTATTACCTGAAACTATTGGCTTTCAGTGGAGGGTGATGTCAAAGGGAGGGATATTTGCAAAGTTGTTTACTTTTCCAGGAGCACGAATGATTATCCTTAATAACTAATAGGAAACATGAAAGTAGCAGACAAAATATAAGTTTCTCTCCTGCTTATTCCTCACCAAACTGGTAACAGTTCTCTACTTCTCTCGAGCATTTTCACTAAATGATTTGTCTGATGAATGAAAAATCTCATTAGAAACGTGGATAGTGGTTCAAAGTGTTACTCACCGCTGAGATTGGTCTCCTCAACCACAGGGTATGAATTGAGCCAAAGTTTAATTGCTTAATTGATAATGGACAGATGTTTGTTCTGTTAATCTCATTAATTCTTTTCCCAGTGCAAGACATTATCCATCCATTGACTAAGAATGGATTAAAAAAAACTAGCTCAATGTTTTATATGCAATAACATTAATTTTGGTCCATTAAGCAACGTTTAAATAAATAAAGCAAAAGATTATTGTGTTTTGCTATTGGTCTACTGTGAGATATTTTAGAAAGAAAATCTGAAGATGTATATCCAGAAAAATAATTTAAAAATAAATCGAGCATCTGCTAAAGTCTTTATTTAAACGTTATACTGGTATTTATAATGGAGACAAACACCAATTTTGCCCCATTAAGCAAATTGTTGCAATTTGTATTTTTTAAAGTACTCATTCTCTCTCAATAGTTTCATAGCAATTTTCATCAATGGATGTTACCATATGGAAACTAATGTTTTTAAATTTGTCCTTGTGCGCTGTACATGATGTCTGGGTTACCAAATATCCCATTTCACAATGCTGTACCTTTTGGAATGTATACGTCTTGTGCAATGCCAACTGTCAATTTGGGATTGAGGAATATCAAAATAATCAGAAATTTTACAGGTCAAAGCAATAAATATATCTATTGACAATTAACTGTGGCAAAAGCCTTAAACAATTTAAACCAAGTGTAAATAAAATGAGTACTGGTGGGCACCACTGGGGGCTGGGGTGCATCATCATCATCATCCCAGATAATCATATTTTTATGTGATTTTCATAAGTATCAATTCCAGTTTTGTGAGTTTTCATTGACCTTTTAGTTTGTCTTTGTTGCAGAGCTCCATCATCACTTGGGTTGCAGGGCCTGTCAAACCTGATTAATGTTTTGTTCAAAAGTGTAGATACAGGGATTAGACCCTGTCATACTCATTTCAATTTATGCCTCAATCTTGCAGCAGAAATTTACAAATAGCAGACTATCAGACTTCATTCTGTTATATATCTTGTGGGCCTTATGCCGGGAAGCTCTGGGGAGGGCTTCTTCTGCTATGTAGCTGAGAAGATTGGTGGAACGTATGAATGGAGTTTTTGCCAAAGTGACACGTGTTGACTGTCTAACATTGACATTTCAGTTAGAGTTTCTCCTTTGAACCATACATTTAAAACATGACAAGTTCTAACAAAAGGCACAATTTCCAACAAAAGGATAACACATGGCCCTTTATCAATTATTAAATAAATTACATTAAATAATTCTTTTAAGATCTTGAAGCTTCTACTTGGACATTGAATGTGCATGATTAGCACTTTTAGACTGCAGCTATGTCATACCAGCTAAGGTTGGGCTTTGGCCTAGATTGAAAGTAACCATAAATGAAACATGTTTGATGTTTGTTCACCAAAATTAATTAACTCTGTCTTTCTGGTAAGTACTTCCCTTAATCATAGAATCCTTACAGCGTGGAAATGGCCATTCGGCCCATTGAGTCCACACTGATCCTCTGAAAAGCATCCCACTCTATTGCTGTAACCCTGCATTTTTCATGGCTAACTGGCCAAATGTGAACATTGCTGAACCCTATGGGCAATTTAGCTTGGCCAACCCACCTAACCTGTACTTTGGACTGTGAGAGGAAACTGGAGCACCTGGAGGAAACTCACACGCACACCCACACCCACACTCACACCCACATAAACTAGATATTCTTAACATGGTAAACCATTGCCACTAACCTTCCTGTATTTGGTAGCAATGTTACACATCTGTAAATCAATGCTCCAGTGTAGTAATTATTTTCTACTTAGAAAGTATGTATCTTTTCTCAGGATTTGATCTTAGCGATGCCGTTTTTGTTTATCCCTAAGAAAGCAGTGCTAAAATTCTCTTGCAAATATTGCAATCCATGTGATGATGGTGCTCCTACAGAGGCATTTAGAAGGTAATTCCAGGATATCATCCTGATGATATGAAAGGAACAGTGATGTAGACTAGATCAGGAAGGTATTAGCTTTCAAGAGGGTTTGAAGATGTTGATGCTCCAATATGTCCTTCTAGTCATAGACTTATTAGCATGGAGGTATACTTTCAAATTAAACTTGATGAGTTGCTGCAGTCCATTCTTTGGTGGTAATTGTTGCAAACACAATGTACTAGTGATGAACAGTAAGTAGAATTACCTGAATTGCTCAAGTCACAAGCTCATTCCAGGTTCCATCACCAGTACATGATGCATTTCACACCTTGAATAGCAAAGGATGGCTAGGCTGTGTACCTTCATTCTTGTAATGGCAGCTAAAAATACAATGCTGACATCACTGATGATGAAAACTGAATACATATTTACAAATGCAATGACATATTTACAATAGAGTGTAGTCTATGCCACCTATAGCCCTCAGAAGATCAACTTCATCCTTTCCTTCCCATTACATCTTGGTGCAGTTCCTGGGTGGAAGGAGCTTGTCCTACAGTGAAGCTTGTTGCCATTGGAGTTTGGTTGAGTGACTCTGGGGTATTTGTGACTAGAGGGCCCAAAAGTGCTGAATGTGTCTTGCCCGGAGATAGCATCACTCTCCTTAGCTTGAACTTGCATAGGCTGAGGGTGGTGGCATGTGTCAAAGTGGATGGCTATCCACCAGAACCTTCAGTTCTCTGTTTGCAAAGCAGGATGCTAATTTCCCTCTGTCTGACATGTCTAACACATTTCCCATGAACCATAAAGGGCAGTTCCAGGCTGAAAGTGTTTGACTTGGTGCACAACTGCATAAACATGATGTTGGCACCAGGAATCCAGGGATGTTCCAGCAGTGGTGAGTAGTTCTGTCTGTCTGGAGAGAGTATGGATACAATGGGAGATGGGACGGGGGTGTGGTGGATGTGCAGAGGATTGTTGTGCAGAGTTAATGTGGTGAATATCCAAGCAGGCAGTCAGATGCTCACATGCCTGATGCAGCACTGTACGAACAGCTTTGGGCAAGTCTTCCAGGCTTTGAGTCAGTTTGCCCTGTGTCTCCAACAAGCCTTCCTACTTCCCCTGTTTCTGCTTATACATTTCAGTGAAACTCTGATTTGCCAACATGATGGGTCCCTCTACTGCCTTAGTCTGAGCCAATGCCTGGTTTTGTCAGTCCTCTGAGTTTCAGTGACTTCAATCCTTCTTCCTCAGCCAGCCGCAGACACATTGCAGTAATGTGCTCACCAGCATGTGCTCTACTTGATTCTAACTAAAATACTCACTGAGGTGTCAATATGTGGACTGGTGGCGAGGGCAGGCCACAGCCTTGTCAGTGCATCCTCCGAGGGATATGAGGTTTCTTCCTTGGAGATAGAGGAGATGATGATGTGTGTTGCTGACCTCTTGGCAGCCAAGACCATGCACATGCTGGAGGAACTAGAAAACAACTGGAGACATCTCAGAATACATTCAGAAGCAGTGGAAATGGGTGAGCAACACAATAATGGACATTAATCCTGACTTGGTTGCCAGAATGTGGAGGTCTTAGCCACATGAGCAATCACAACCCTCACCGGCCAAGCTAGGATCCTCTTCTTGTAGGGGGTAAGGAGATCAGTCACTTAAATCACCAGGCACCTATCACCCATATTGACTCACTTTGTCATATTGAGAGAGGTTTCCCTTTGGGTAAAAACTAAGGTGGGGAGATTGAGTGTGATTAATGTTTCTGGCACAGTGCTAGTGCAAGTGCAGATGGGGGATTAGTGGTAAGGTATCCTGAGATAGTGAAAAGGCAGCACATAGTCTATGCAGGTTTAGGAGGATGGGATGGATTGGGGTGGATGAGAGTGAATGAGGGCACATGTTATATGTAACCATTAAAGTGGTAGTCCATGAGCTTTAGTGGGAGGTGGGTGTGGTCACAGTGATCAAGTGAATGTGAGTTATTGGGGATAAAATGGTGGCAGTTACCCTTGGAGAGCAGAGAAGATCATTGACCTTCTTCTTGCTTTGCTGAACTTTGACATGGACCACAGAGGTGTCACTGACCTGAGTGGAAACCTCAGATCAGGCAGACAGCATCCAGGATCAGTTGGTGCTGAGGGAAGAGGACATCGTTCACCTGCACCCCCCCCATCCAGTGATCTTTCAGTTCCCTGTTTGCTAAGGAGTATGGTATTCTCCCTCTGTATGGCATGCCTGGGACAGTTCCCATGAACTGTTGAGGACAGCTTCAGACAGATAGCATTTGACCTGGTATACAACTTCATAAATATGGCATTGGTACTGAGAATCTAGGGTCATTCCAGCAATGTTGAGTACTTCTGCCTATGTGGAGAGAGGATGGATAAAATAAGTGAAGGGCCAGAGGAGTGTTGTGCATTGTTAATTATTGCAAATTTGAGCAGAAACCCTCCATAAACATAACAAAGTTGAAACTGAACTAATATCTGGTAAAATTGAGCCCAACATATTTTTGTTGTTGTGGTGATCTTTTTATGATCCTCAAGATGTTGCAAATTAAAATACATGAGAACAGAAATGAGTCAAACAGTCAGGGCAGGCAAGGACGAGGTAGGACTAATAAATTAAACTGCATTTATTTCAATGCAAGGGGCCTAACCGGGAAGGCAGATGAACTCAGGGCATGGTTAGGAACATGGGACTGGGATATAGCAATTACAGAAACATAGCTCAGGGATGGGCAGGACTGGATGCTTAATGTTCCAGGTTACAAATGCTACAGGAAGGATAGAAAGGGAGGCAAGAGAGGAGAGGGAGTGGTGTTTTTGGTAAGGGATAGCGTTACAGCTGTGCTGAGGGAAGATATTCCTGAAAATACATCCAGGGAAGTTATTTAGCTGGAACTGAGAAATAAGAAAGGGATGATTACCTTATTGGGATTGTATTATAGACCCCCTAATAGTCAGAGGGAAATTGAGAAACAAATTTGTAAAGAGATCTCAGCTATCTGTAAGAATAATAGGGTAGTTATGGTAGGGGATTTTAACTTTCCGAACATCGACTGGGACTGCCATAGTGTTAAAGGTTTAAATGGAGAGGAATTTGTTAAGTGTGTACAAGACAATTTTCTGTTTCAGTATGTGGATGTACCTACCAGAGAAGGTACAAAACTTGACCTACTCTTGGGAAATAAGGCAGGGCAGGTGACTGAGGTGTCAGTGGGGGAGCACTTTGGGGCCAGTGACCATAATTCTATTTGTTTTAAAATAGTGATGGAAAAAGATAGACAGATCTAAGAGTTGAAGTTCTAAACTGGAGAAAGGCCAATTTTGATGGCATTAGGCAAGAACGTTCGAAAGCTGATTGGAGGCAGATGTTCGCAGGTAAAGGAACGGCTGGAAAATGGGAAGCCTTCAGAAATGAGATAACAAGAATCCAGAGAAAGTATGATTAGATTAGACTTACAGTGTGGAAACAGGCCCTTCGGCCCAACAAGTCCACACCGACCCGCCGAAGCGCAACCCACCCATACCCCTACATTTACCCCTTACCTAACACTACGGGCAATTTAGCATGGCCAATTCACCTGACCTGCACATCTTTGGACTGTGGGAGGAAACCGGAGCACCCGGAGGAAACCCACGCAGACACGGGGAGAACGTGCAAACTCCACACAGTCAGTCGCCTGAGTCGGGAATTGAACCCGTGTCTACAGGCGCTGTGAGGCAGCAGTGCTAACCACTGTGCCACCGTGCCGCCCGTATATTCCTGTCAGGGTGAAAGGAAAGGCTGGTAGGTATAGGGAATGCTGGATGACAAAAGAAATTGAGGGTTTGGTTAAGAAAAAGAAGGAAGCATATGTCAGGTATAGACAGGATAGATCGAGTGAATCCTTAGAAGAGTATAAAGGAAGTAGGAGTATACTTAAGAGGGAAATCAGGAGGGCAAAAAGGGGACATGAGATAGCTTTGGCAAATAGAATTAAGGAGAATCCAAAGGGTTTTTACAAATATGCTAAGGACAAAAGGGTAACTAGGGAGAGAATAGGGCCCCTCAAAGATCAGCAAGGCGACCTTTGTGGAGCTGCAGAAAATAGGGGAGACACTAAATGAATATTTTGCATCAGTATTTACTGTGGAAAAGGATATGGAAGACATAGACTGTTGGGAAATAGATGGTGATTGAGTTTTTTGAAGAAGTAACAAAGAGGATTGATGAGAGCAGAGCAGTAAATGTGATCTATATGGACTTCAGTAAGGTGTTCGACAACGTTCCCCATGGGAGACTGATTCGTAAGGTTAGATCTCACGGAATAAAGGGAGAACTAGCCATTTGTTGTTTTCCAGACTGGAGGCCTGTGACCAGTGCAGTGCCACAAGGATTGGTGCTGGGTCCTCTACTTTTTGTCATTTACATAAATAATTTGGAAGCGAGCATAAAAGGTACAGTTAGTAAGTTTGCAGATGACATCAAAATTGGAGGTGTAGTGGACAGATAAGAGAGTTACCTCACATTACAACAGGATCTGGACCAGATGGGCCAGTGGGCTGAGAAGTGGCAGATGGAGTTTAATTCAGATAAATGTGAGGTGCTGCATTTTGGGAAAGCAAATCTTAGCAGGACTTATACATTTAATGGTAAGGTCCTAGGGAGTGTTGCTGAACAAAGAGACCTTGGAGTGCAGGTTCACAGCTCCTTGATAGTGGAGTCGCAGGTAGTTAGGATAGTGAAGAAGGTATTTGGTATACTTTCCTTTATTGGTCAGAGTATTGAGTACAGGAGTTGGGAGGTCATGTTGAGGCTGTACAGGACATTGGTTAGGCCACTGTTGGAATATTGCATGCAATTCTGTTCTCCTTCCTATCGGAAACATGTTGTGGAACTTGAAAGGGTTCAGAAATGATTTACAAGGATGTTGCCAGGTTGGAGGATTTGAGCAATAGGGAGAGGCTGAACAGGCTCGGGCTGTTTTCCCTGGAGCATCGGAGGCTGAGGGGTGACCTTATAGAGGTTTACAAAATTATGAGGGGCATGGATAGGGTAAATAGGCAAAGTCATTTCCCTGAGGTTGGGGAGTCCAGAACTTGAGGGCATAGGTTTAGGGTGAGAGGGGAAAGATATAAAAGAGACCTAAGAGGCAATGTTTTCACGCAGAAGGTGGTACGTGTATGGAATGAGCTGCCAGAGGATGTGGTGGAGGCTGGTACAATTGCAACATTTAAGAGGCATCTGGATGTGTATATGAATCTGAAGAGTTTGGAGGGTTATGGTTTGGGTGCTGGCAGGTAGGACAAGATAGGGTTGGGATATCTGGTCGGCATGGACAGATTGAACCGAAGGGTCTGTTTCCATGCTGTACATCTCTATGACTCTAAGAGGCATTGTTGTACCTTCTTGACCATTGCATCAGTGTGGGTGGTCCAGGGCAGGTTTTCGGTGATCATCACTCCCAGGTACCTGGTGCTGGCAGGTGGGACTAGATTGGGTTGGGATATCTGAACGGCATGGATGCGTTGGATCGAAGGGTCTGTTTCCCTGCTATACATCTCTGTGACTCTATGACGCTATAAGTGAACTCTGCTCAAATCAAGATTCATGAGGTACTTAGTTTTTCTTTCTTTGTGATGAGTTCTTGTTTGTGGACAGGGTTAATCAGGTTCCGTTGAATTTTTAACTTACCAGTAATCAAACAGCTGCCTGTGTCTGCTGCCCTTGTCCTTCTAGATGGGAGTAGTCATGGTCTGGAAGCTGTCGAAGGATCATTGGTGAATTTCTGCAGTGCATCTTGTAAATAGTACACAGTGCTGTTACTGAGCTTCAGCTGTGGAGAGAGTGGATGTGGTGCCAATCAAGTGGGCTGCTCTGTGCTGGATGTTGACAAGCTTCTTGAGTATTATTGGCACTGCACCCATCTAGGTAAGTTGGGAGTATTCCATCACAGTCTTGTCTTGTGCCTTGTAGATAGTAGACAGGCTTTAAGGAATCAGGAGGTGAGTTACTCGCTGCAATATTCCTAGCCTTTGACCTGCTATTGTAGCCACTGTGTGGATGTGACAAATGTTTATGGCCAATGATAGTTGGTAGTTGTGAATTCAATAATGGTAACATTATTGACTGTTAAGAGGCAGTGATTAGCTTGTCTCTAATTGTAGATGGTGATTACATAAACTGTTGTAGTTCAGCTTGACATATCACCAAGAGACTTTGGGCACAGGTTTATGATCAGCTATTCACATGTCCAAAAGGAAAGTCAGTTTTCATTATTCTAAGACTGAACACTGGTGACAAACAATAACTTCTCACCTCTTAATCACCTTAAGTGACAGACTCAATTTCTAATCGATTTACTTTATAATTGTATTTTAAACAGGTGTCACTTATTTCCCACAGTGTACACATCAGTGATTGCTCATGTCCCACCTATCCTGCTACTTGCGCAGTCTAGGCTGCTGCATCCTTGCTTCTGTCACTCACTTCCAAGTCTGGCTCTTTGCCATCAACTTACATCTATTTTACTGCAAACGTTTTGAACTAAATCTGAATTTAACTCTTTCAGCTTTAACCATTTGTCACAGCTCATTGTGCTGGAAATCGAGCCCCACCATTCCTCGAGCCACAAGTTTTGGAAAGAGTTGATCAAACTATACAAAGTAGCCCAGGTACCTGACTGATGAGCCCAGGTGAAAAGAAAACCTGCATAAGTTTTCTGTACTTTACAAGAAAACATTGAATTTTTTAAAAACTGCCTGCGCTGAATCTTATCTGTTTTTTGGATGAATCTGAGATACATTAAGTTTTTTTGGGACTTTATTTACTTTGAGGCCTAGCGAGTGTTCTCATCATACCTTACTAAATGCATAATTTCAATTTCCTACTCCATCCTTATGGAATGGCACACATTTGATTCCAACTTACCGTGCACCATTCACAAATCAGCACACCGCACAGCACACATGCCAGAATTCATTAGCATCTCTTGTACATCTTTAAAAGCTCGGGACATGGGGGGCCTCAATGGACCAGGTGGCGCAGAGACTGGACTTCATCCTTCCCCAGGACCACCAGTGAAGGTCACCCCGCAGGGTCATGCCAGCCCAGTCTGAGATTGATGCCATTTTAAAGCAGTCTTAGCCGTCTACAGGAAAGCGTTCTAGGAAGAAAGTCAATACGCTTCTCCACTCCACAAACCTAAGTGCCACTATCTTCTTTCTGATACCTCACGGTATCTCTGTTATTGTTCCACTCCAAACCTTGCTTTGCCTTCTGTTTGGTGCTTTGCAACCTCAGCCAGAGCTTAAAGGCTCACAATACTTTTCTCTTGCCTTACTATTTAATGTAACCACAAATTCGGGCAGATTGTCCTGGTTGTGAGCAGTAATCTATCATGGGGGTGATCATATTGCTGTACAGCACCATGCTATGTCAATCTCTCACATACAGCATGCACCAGTAGCCTATGTGGCAAATGCATGGCATGACCATATCTCAAAGCGTAAGGAAAATCGGTCTTAGTCAAGTCAAGAGGCTGCCATTAGTCAGGGGCTCCCAGGACAGTAAGTGACACAAATCATCACATCTCAGTCTAGGGACTTGGTGTCAGTTGTCCTTGCAGCAATCACAGCGGGCGGGGGTCGGTGGGTGGGGTGGGGGGTCCATATCATAGCCGTCCCGGAGTGAGCTCAGTCTATCTTGCTGGTGCAGTGTAACAAATGAGGGAGTCACGGTAGATCAATCAGGGAGCTGCAATCCAATCTGGTCCTTTGTCAGTGGGGCGACTCTTAAATGTTGACCACGGGGTTACACAACAGTTAATCATGATGGTTATGTGAATTAAAGTGAATAGGGCATTATTGGGGAATACCAGGGAGTGAGGAATGTTGGGAAAATCAATGTGGTTCCTTGGAGAGCAGCAATCAGAGGGGACAAGAATAGTGAAGGAAGGAAAATTCAGCAAATGTGGAGGGACAGGTAACAGTGAATAGGAAGACATGCAAAACTGTGGGAGGGGTAGTATTGTAAGAATGGTACATTTTAAGATATATTTTAGCTTGCTTGAAACTAATATAACTGATATGTTAACAAAATGGTGTCGGGTCAGGGTGTGGTTAACTTGGATGTGGCCAAGTGTAAACAAAGAAAATAAAGAAACAAAGAACAGCAAGATAATGAGTGCACATGACCAGAGGCTTCTCTCAACATGTCCCAGCAGCAGTCCTGCCCCAACATGTCCCAGCAATAACTGAACTGGGGGCAGTTGCACATGAAACTGTAGGAAACACCTCTTTTTTAAAAACAATGTATAAAAAGCCTTGGTATGTGTAAGCACACGGGAGAGCGCTTGCAGCAATGCCTAGTATGTAAGCACACATTCGGCATTGCTGGGCTCCACCACCATGTGGTGAGAAGCAATCAATAAAGGGTCCTTAATACTTTCATTTTTTCTTGTTCTCTTATTTTTAGTAGGAAAGCCAAACGAGCTTTAACATGTTGGGGGCTCATTCCATGCAGGAACCGCTCCTCAAAGTAGTGTAAGTGACTGTGGTGAACCCAGGACTCAGCAGGAGTAAAGAGTGCATGACCGAATCCCTTGTGTTGGGGCTCTGGTAAACAACTCCTGGGAACACTGTGGTCCCTTGCCTGACGTTAATCTGGTTCCCCACCAGGATCCATGAGAGATCAGGATGAAGGAAGGACTGGATGTAAGGTAGGAAAAGGTTTTGGTGTTAATTTACAGGAATATGGTCGCCCCTTAGGAATTTATCATGTGTGAACGACCTGTTCAGAAAATTGGGTCAGAGACAGAGATTTCTTAAGGGTCTGCTGTGGACGGACGACTAATCTAGCCAAAGATAGAAGTCTCGATATAGAATTACATAAGGAGGACAGAAGAATTAGGGAAAAACCAAAAAATAATCTGATCAGAGGGCATATTCTGAAACAGGCTTCAATTGACACTGTGTAAAATCTTAAATGGGATTTAGGCGTAAGTTCATATTACATTTTAAAAGATGGGCCAACAACTAGACAAGAATGATGGGAATTCCCCAGTACAGTACATGTATGAGCAGAATTTGGAAAACGGAAAAGACTATAGAGTATTGAGAGCACAGTTGACTAAATATCCGGGCACTGATAAATGGCCAGAAGGGGGTACCTGAATGTAGTTGCAATCATAGAGGTTGAAAGGAAAATATGGGATAAAATGGCGAATGATAAATGGAAGGGATTGATTAGGGAATGGAAACAGGAGGCTAGGAGAAGGCAGGATGAAATGAAAATTAAGAGTTGGCAAGATAATGCATGTGAGGGATTGGGTTATGTATGATGACAGGGTAGTTAAAGGAACAGGAAGTTTTGAAAGCTGAGTATGACTGGCATGGCTGTACATCCCTATGACTTGATGACTCTATAAAAGGAATTAAAACCAGATCCAAAACCTGAGAGCACTCTCCGATTGGCTGTAACTCCAAAGGATAAGGGTAAAGGCTTAAAATGTCTGAACGATCTGTCGATTATGGCTGCACTGTTTTTAAATTCTGACAATAAGGATTCTGTTAAAGGTGGATCCTGGGGAAATCCGATATCTTTGAGGAAAAAGTGAGGTCTGCAGATGCTGGAGATCAGAGCTGAAAATGTGTTGCTTGAAAAGCGCAGCAGGTCAGGCAGCATCCAAGAAACAGGAAATTCGACGTTTTGGGCACAAGCCCATCTCCCAGGTAAATAGATGGGTGGATGAGTTCACCCGGCAGGGAGCGCAAGGATGGCACGTCTTTATTAGCGCAGCACCCTTATCACAACTTTACAACACTGCAGCCCTGCCCAATAATGAGAAGGTAAAGAGTTTGCACGGCGACGCCCCTGTAGTCGAAAAACATGTGTGGCAACATGGGGGGTGTACCATTGTCTGCGCAACAGGTCTTAGGCTAACCCCGAATGGTAAAGTCTGTGTACCTGATCCCTTCCTCCCAACCCTGCTTAATTATGTCCACTCGTTAACTCATGCGGGTAAGGGGGAGAATGGTAAAATTATGTAACTCAACCTGGTGGCACCCGAAAATGAATAAGGAAACTAGTGAAATTGTGGTGCCTTGCCGCATTTGTGCCATGCACAACCCAGGAAAATCGGAGACAAGTCCAGGAGGGAAAACGTTGCTTCCACAACAGCTTTTTCAATGTATTCACTCAATTTCATAGAATTACTGTATGTGCACTGTTACAAAGATTGTTTGGTTATTATTGACGTTTTTAGTCGGTGGATCGAAGTACAGCCCACTATGGATGAGACTGCAGAAACCATCGTTGTGATCCTGTGACAGGATGTCATTCTGAGATTCGGTCTTCCTGAAATCATCAGTTCTGATAATGGTCCCCATTTTGCAGCAAAGGTAAATAAGGAACTATGTGAGCATTTTAATATCAGATAGCAGTTCCACTGTGTACAGCACCCGCAGGCAGTGGGTGTAGTGGAAAGGGCTAACGAGGGCCTAAAAAATAGGCTGACAAGACTGGTCTAAACTGATTAACGGTCTTACACCTAGTCCTTTTTGAAATGAGCGTCTCTCCGCAATCTACAAACAAACTGACTCTAGCAGAATTGATATATGGCAGGCCTCTAAGGACTCCCTGGGAAGACAGACTGAATCCAGAGGTCACTTTTGATCTACATACAATGAATGAGAAACTGATAACATCTGCTTAATCTCTAACAAAATCTCTTTTAGCTCTACATTCCCATGTTCGGGAGGCACAGAAGTGTAATAATGGATTGGAGGAAGTGCCTACCTTTACCCCAGGAAACCTGGTCCTAATGTGGAACCAGGGACAGAACAATTTAGAGCCACGGTGGAAAGGACCATTCCAAGTTCTACTCACTTCTCCCACTGCTGTGAAGGTCGAAGGGCTGTCCAACATGGATTCATCTATCAGATTGCAAGAGAGCCGTGGGTATGGTCCCACCATCACAGATGACTCAGAGAGCTACGACAACCAAGGACTGACTTTAACCATGCTTGTTTTGCTCCTTGTATCTTTTCTAATATCTTCTATTGCGGGTCTGCAAGATAGTTTATTCTGACACACCCATCTTAAAATTCACAGGATGAGAAAGGTAGTATGTTAACCCCTATCACTTTCAATCACTTCAATGTTAGTTGCTACCCCTGTTTAGTCACTAACCAGGGTCCAGCTCCACACCCTCCTTAAAGTCTCCACCAGTATCAAAGCCAAGTGTCAGCAGGATGCGTGGAAGATCACCCTGATAGGGAAAGCCCTGTGTTGGAGTCTGACATCTTTAGAGACGCCTGAGAAAGTGGATAACCGAACTTGTTGTGGGGGAATGAGGTCTATAGGGATTTAGTGCATACGCCAATGTCCCGGGTGAAGTGGACAGACAGGCATCCCAATCCCACTTGTCAATAAAAGTGTTTCCTACTGTGAAAGGATTTATTCAACTCCTCTGCCATATGTCCAATGGGTGGTGTACAAATCCTGGTCACAAGCAATCTTTCCCATGTCTTTGGCCATTGCAGATTTAAGATTGCAATGGTTCAAGAAAATTAGAGTCACTATCACCTTCTCAAAGACAACTAGGGATAGGCAATAAATGCTGGCCAGTCAGCAATGCTCCAGTCCCACAGGTGAACAAAAAACGTTAATCTCTGAGAAATAGAAGTAATCACAGGTGACATTAATAGTGGTACTTGGTGGCCACAATTCACAAAGAAATCCAAAATCTCAAAAGTGGCACAGGGACACAGAATGATTTCCTCTCACTTTGACCCTATAAATGCCCATGCTATATATATGCAATGGTGCCTTTCCTGGGTGATGTGGGACTGGAAGGACACTGTCTCAATACTGATACAGAACTTACAATTTCCTAATGTCTCTTTGAGACATGATTCATAGGAACAAAGGAACAGGAATAGACCATTCAACCCCTCAATTAGCCCCCGGTCTGCTGTTAAATATGACCATGACTGATCTGTGGCCTGACTCCTTATACCGGTTTTGGGCCTGTACCCATTGATACCCTTGCTTAATAAGAATTTATCTATCTCAGATTTAAATTTAACAATTGAATTAACATTGACCACCATTTGAAGAAGAGAATTCCAAACCTCCACTACTCTTTATGTGTAGAAGTGTTCACTAAAATGTCTCCTGAATGGCCTGGCCCTAATTCTTATTCCATGTGCTCCGGTTTTATAATCTTCAACCACTGAAAATTGTTTATCTTTATGCATTCTCTCTTTCCCTCTTAATAGCCTGAAGACCTCGATTAGATCAGCCTTAACCTTCTAAATTCTAGAGAATAAAGCTCTAATTTGTCTGATCTGTCCTCATAAATTGACTCCTGAAGTCCAGGTATCATCCTTGTAAAGCTGCATTGAACTCCCTCCAGAATCAAAACATCCTTCCTAAGGTGTGGTGCCCAGATCTGCTCAGAGTACTCTAAGTTGGCTCTAATTAGAGTTTTGTATAACTGCAGCATAACAGCTGCATCCTAATACTCCAACCCTTCAGATTTGAAGGCCAGCATTCTGTTAGTCTTCTTGAATATTTCTTGCACCTGTTCGGGGCGTTTTAAAGTGTTATGTACCAGAATCCCCACATCACTTGGACATTTACTCTATTTAACTTGGTGCCTTCTAAAAAAACATACCCTGACCTATTCTTCTGGGACACCTCACACTTGTTTATATTGAAATTCATCTGCCACAGCTTTGTCCATTCACCTAATCTATCAATATCCTGCTGTAATTTTATGCTGTTATCAAAGCTGTCTACAATGTTACCTAATTTTGTGTCATTTGCAAATATATTCATCACAATAATGTCATATGTCAAAGTTTCTGTCGAGATATTCCATGACCTACCATGTCAGAGTGTCCACGTCTAACTGTATTGAGCAGTCGGTGAAACTGCCATGTGTGTGATGTGAATGCTGACTGCTCACATTACCACGCACTTGTACAAAAACCAAAATTACTGAAAAAGCTCAGCAGGTCTGGCAGTATTTGTGGAGATAAATCAGAATTAATGTTTCAGGTTGAGTGACTCTTCCTCAGAATTAATGATAGCTGTGAAAATGTTGATTTATATGCAGAAGATAGAGTGGGGGGAGGAGGTATGAAGTAAATAATAGATGGAAATGGAGCTCAAAGAGAGAGAAGAACAGTTGAACAGACAAAGAAGTGGATACCATCCATTTATTTATTGTCACATGTATGTTAAGTACAGTGAAAAGCTTTTTTTACGAGCAGTACAGGTAGATCATAGTTAGCAAGGACATATAGA
The DNA here is from genome assembly GCF_020745735.1 of Hemiscyllium ocellatum. Lineage (NCBI taxonomy): Eukaryota > Metazoa > Chordata > Chondrichthyes > Orectolobiformes > Hemiscylliidae > Hemiscyllium > Hemiscyllium ocellatum. The sequence goes on along the minus strand of NC_083407.1, from coordinate 56,289,178 downwards.
TCATGGGTGAAAAAAAACGTAGACAGAAGCAAACAGGTTACATCGCACATGGAGTGTGTTAGACAAAATCAGCATTAGTAAGATCAGCCTTATTTGAAGTTAGAGTCTAATAACACCAGGGAAGAAGCTGTTCCTGAATCTGCTGGTGTGCGTGTGTGTGTGTCTGTGTGTTCAAGCTTCTGTATCTTCTCCTGATGGAAGGGGTTGGAGGAGATTAATACGGGAGTGCGATGGGTCTTTGATGATGTTGGAAGTCTTTCTGTATCAGTGAACTGTGTAAATGGAGCTAATGAATGGAAGGTTGGCTTCTGTATTTGCCTTCACTGCCCTCTCAGACAGTACAGTCCACATATCTATCAGCTGCTGGGTGAAAATATTCGTTCTCATATCACCTCTAAATGGCAAACTCCTCACCTTAAACTTATGGCCTCTGATCTTGGACACGTCTGCCATGAGGAAGAGATTTTTACAATCTACTCAGTCTCATAATTTCATATACTTCATTCAGGTACTCCACCACCTCCTTCCCCCCCCCCACTCCTCCCAGCCTACCACTCCCAAACCTTTATTTCCCCAGGAGCAGAGGAGATGGGAAGATGAACACAGCCTATTCAGTCTTTCTTCATAACAGTGACTTTTCATCCCAGGAAACATCCTGGAAAATCTCCTCTGCACCCTCTGCAGTGCAATCACATTCTTTCGATAGCGTGACGACCAGAACTGCACACAGAGTTCTATCTATAACCTAATCAATGTTTTGTAAAGTAATAACAAGACATCCTTGCTCTTATGTTCTATCCACTGGCTAATGAAGACAAGAATCCCATATGCCTTCTTCACCACCCTATCTACCTGTGCTGACACCTTCAGGGGGTCTGAGCACTTGTACACCAAGGTCCCTTTGTTCCTTCATATACCCCAGGGAGCTTCCATTCATTGTGTATATTCTTTTCTTTTTGAAACTCTCAAAATGCACCACTTTGCACTTAATGGAATTAAATTCTGCCATTGCTCAGCCCAATTTACCAGCTGATCAATATCAGCCTGTATCCTGAGACCATTCTCCTCACCACCAAATTTTGTGTCATCTGTAGACTTCCTAATTATACCTTTTACGTTCATATCTAAGTTGTTGATACAAATAACAAACAATGAGAGTCCAAACATTAATCCTTGTGGTACATCGCTGGTCCCAGGCTTTCAATTACTCCACCACCACCCTTTGCCTCCTGTTTGCAAGCCAATTTTGAATCCAGTTTGTTAACTTCCTTAGATCCATGGGATCTTACCTTTTGGGCCAACCTTCCAATGTGACCTTGTCAGAGGCCTTTCTGAGGTCCATGTGAATCACATCAACTGCATTACTCTCATCAATCTATTTACTCATCTTTTCAAAAAACACTCAATTAAATTAATCCTCTAACAAATCCAAGCTGACTATCCCTAATCAATCCTTGCCTTTCCAGGTATTGATTAATTCTGTCCTTCAGAATCTTTACTATAATTTCCCAACCTAAAATCAAACTAACTGGTCTATAATTATCTATCCTATCCCTGCTGCACTTCTTGAACAAAAGAACCACATTAGCTATTCCCCCAGTTATCTGTCCTTTCATCCTTTGCCAGCGAAGTATTAAATATCTGCACAAGCACCCCAGCAATTCCTCCATTGCCTCACATAATGCTCTGGGATACATCTTGTCAGACCCTAGGGATTTGTGCACCTTTATGCCCACTAAATCATCTACGACCTCCTCCTTATTAATCTTAATGTGTTCTAAACCTCACCATCCCAGCTGATATGTCTGGCTACAATGCCTTTCTCCGCTGAGAATACAGAAGAGAAATATTCATTTAAGACCTCACCCACATTCACTGGTTCCATGCACAGGTTGGCCCTTTGGTTTCCAATATGTCCCAACCTTTCCCTGGTAATCCTCTCACTGTCTTACTCTTAATATACTTTTTTTTAAAAAGCCATAGGGTTTTTCTTGATCCTGTGTGTGAAAGATATTTCGTAACCCCTCTTTGTCTTCTGAATTTCTATTTTAAGCAACTTCCTACATTCTATATACTTCTGAAGGACCTCCTCTGTTTTAATGCATTGAATCTGACATATGCTTCTTTCTTTTTCATTATAAAACTCCATTCCCTGGACTTGCTGCCCTTCATTCTTAGAGCAACAACTGACCCTGAACTTCCATTGTACTGCTTTAAAAACATCCTGCTTTCCAAATGTTGACTTACGTGCAAGTAATTGCTCCCTGCCTGTGTTTGCCAGATCATGTCTAATGATATTGAAATTAGCCGTCTCATTCTGGGTGTGGTGGCATCTGTTATCCCTCCGTAGTGTGCACTTTCCACGTCCAAATCCCCTAAGCTTCATGCACCTATATCTGTCGACCTTTCTTCTCTCTCCCCAACTCATTCCCCTTCACCATTATTTTTTGTGGACAGACCAAGTGGGACAATTATGACCCACTCTTTTGAGTAACCTGACCAGCCAATGTTAGTCAAGACAAGATAGACTCTTGACTGGTTGTTACACATGTCCCTAACTGTGACAGTGCTCCTCCTCTGACTAGCCCCTATGAAGATAAAGGATTGACTATGACCCAATCCATGCAGCACAGAGGCGCAGACTCCCTGAACAAAACCACCCTGATCAGACCACAGCCAAAACCTTGGATTGTTATGGGAGGCTGCTCATGCCTAACCGCGCCAGGCCCCCCACTTGACTGATGGTGTCCCCATGGACTTCACTGAGGAGCACTCCTCTAAGACTTTGGGATATGACTCACCATGTACTGCAAGTTCAGCATATTTGCTGTGGATGCTGAGGCCATGAGATACAGAGCTGATGATGATACGGCACACTGCCATATGACAATACATCCACAGTTTTGCCTGAGGTTGACTGAGTAGCATGGTCAGCTACCTGGTTGTGGGGCTGTGCCAATTGACACTGCAAGGCACCGCAAGGCAAGGCATCGATGCTGTGGTCATGCTGCAAGATGCCAGTTGAATGTGCGTTAAGACAGTAAGGAAGCAGCCCTTCAGGTGCTCTTCCAGCAGCATTGACTTTGGATGCAGCCTGAACTACTGTGCTCTTCCAGCACCACTGATCCAGAATCCGGTTTCCAGCATCTGCAATCATTGTTTTTACCTCGTTGATTTTAACCCTGCTGCGAATCTTCTTGCAAGGATGCCTGCCTTGAAGAAGTTTTCCTCCTCTCTCTACAAGAATCTCAGGGAGTCCCTCTCCCACTGCACTACTCTATGCTACTTTCTCCCCACCCCCACCCTCCTCTAGCTTATCTCTCCACGCTTCAGGCTCACTGCCATTATCCCTGATGAAGGGCTTTTGCTCGAAACGTCAATTTCTCTGCACTTTGGATGCTGCCTGAACTGCTGTGCTCTTCCAGTACCACTGATCCAGAATTTGGTTTCCAGCATCTGCAGTCATTGATTTTACCTGCAGGCAGTTTGCTCAATCCATGGGCTGGGTGCCTGTCTCTGTACCTGATGGAGCCATGCACTGCTTGTTACTGGGGTGCCCTGCTAGGCAACTCTGAGTTTCCACGGCATGCTGCCAGTGCATTGGAGAGGTGCTAGAGTGGTCACAAGGCGTTACTGAATGCAAGGTACCATTGTCTACAATGGTACTTGCAGCTGGTGCTCGTGGATCATGCCCTGCACTGCTGTTGGTCATAGGCAACGTAGATGTTGTTTGGAGCAAGTGGAAAGTTAAATTCACCAAGGACCTGCTCTGATTTCCATGTCAGGTTTTTGAAATGACTAGTTATTTTGGTGACTTTGCTAAGATTGCATGTAGAACATTTAAAATATGTAGTTGGACAATAAGAGGGAATTTAGTAAACATTCATCACCATCAATTAGCAACATGCCACAACCTGTTGTGAATCTCACCATGATACTTGTGAAAAGCATAAAAGATGGAATGAAATGATATCAATATTACCATACTTCTCATCTGATTCTGTCATACGTATCACCATAGCCCTCACTTCTCAGGTAAGATTCTACCCATGTTTCAGCTGGGTTGACGAACTCTCAGACATTTCAAGCTGTTGTTGCTAGTTTTGTGATTTCAATGAAACTTGCTTCTTGTTCTGTGCCCCAGTACCAATGAATATCCTTAGCAGTGAGCTGGTAGAAATGTTCATGTTTTAATAACAAATTAGGCAAGGACTTTGCTAAACAGTGAACAAATCCAACGAATAGCTGTACTGCATTCACAACTGTTGATTGCTGCATCTCTCCTCCAGCTCTGACTGTATCAGGGTTTGGATGAAGTCCTTTTGCTCTCAGTACAGGCCTTGAGGATTTGGCTTCAGACATCTTCAATTGTATCTTTTCTCATCCAGCTTCAGGTTTTTCTGGCAGGGTATTTCTAGCAGCCGCACTGGATTCTGATCATGGTCTACAATGGCTTCTTCCATCATGTCTCCACAACCACAGATCAGCAGATCAGTAGTTAGAAAACTGTTGCTTTAATCCAGCTTCAATAGTCATCCTTTGCATTGAGGGTATTAAACATTTTTAAAGTAAAATGGTTTCAATGGTTGATATGGATAGTAAGACCTCTTCAAAGTTTTTCTGAGATCCTTTGGATATATGCATGCTCTAGTTATCCAGGTTTATTTTTAATCTTTAACCATGTTACTATTTCGATATGTAAGAGTTTTTTTGTCTTTTTTGATTGTTTTCCTCTTTTCAACTCTTCATTTCAGGCTGGACTCCAGGGCATCTAAAACTCTCTTTAGCAAATGCTATGTTGGTCTCATGCTCTTACCAATTTCAGGATGATATTCAACAGAAAGGTGTCCAAGACATGATAAAACCTTCTTTAATGTTCTAGGATCTGTTCAGCACTCAATTGCTTCAGTGTAAATGGTGAGATAACATCTTCCAGACCAGCTGTAATGGAAGAATAGCTTATTGAGTTGTATGTCTAGGTCTGTATTGTGATGATATATCTTATTGTTCATGCACACCATGTTTGATCGGGGTGGAAGTTGCTCTACACGGGTCCCAAGTTGTCACATGGGCTTTCTCTTATTTAAGATGTTCACTCTCTGACAAGGTCAGCCATGTTGATATCTCTGGCAGTGATACATTCACAGTAGCAAGTAAAATTTGACTTTCTGTGGTTTCATTTTGATTATGTCACTAATTCTGTTGGTACTTCTGCCTTCAGTAATATACTCACTGTTGCAAAAGTAGTTTGGATGCAATGTGGCATTAGTCATTTGGCTGGTCTATTTTCCATGCTTTCAGTTGAAGCATTTCTCCACTCAAGGTTTCTCTTGTACAAGTCTTTGCTGCATTTATTCAACTTCTTTAAGATACCTTTGACAGTTTTCGTTACTACCTCCCTTTCCATTTTATTGGAAACTGGAAAGTCTCAGTGGATGGGACTTCCACTCCCTGGATCTTCATTCCAATTGAAAACCTGCTGGTGGCCTCGCAAATGCTTGATTACCATTACGTTTGGTGAACCTCCCCTGGTCTAGGCAGTGCAGGTCTCTTGCCAGCTCTCCAGCTAGCTGACATATCTTCTCCTTTATTAGATTCATCTCATGTCTCTACACCAGAAACATTTCAAAAAGACCAGAAATATATTTAATAGCTGTTGATATCTTAACTTACTGGAAAATATTAAAAATTATGCTTTTAGAAATGAATAGGAAAAGACCTAAATAAATGGATTCAAGTCCATTTTTAACATGTACATTGAAAATTTCACAACTGAAATGGCATGCTGTATAGTAGCTTATAATCATTGAAGGAATGATTGTAGGACCGGGACACACCTGTATATTCATAAAAATTTGTTTGAAAGCTGTAACTGCTTGATGGCTGTAAACAGGCTTCCAATGTTTGTGATGGGAAGATCTTTGCTGGTCATTCGCCATTGAGAGCTAATAATCTTTGAACAAACATTCGCATCATGTGAATTGCTAAATGGGTAATGAAATGATTATTTTGGTGAATGGATTATTCATGACATTTTCTTATAAACTGCGACATGTTCAGATGTAATATATAGAACATTTATATGATTCTATCCCTGTCTAATTGTCTTGCTATTTGTTACTTTTAGAGAGTAAGTTAAATAATCTATTTCTGAATTTGAAATTTACTAGGTTTAATTTTTGTTTCTTTTTTAATAAAAATTCTTTAATGGTTTATGCTTTAACTTATTTTCAGCTTAGAAGTACTGAAAGTGGCTAAATTCAGAACTAATTACCAAGGTTCTGTTGGTAATTTTAACTAGGATAATTATTATGCAAAGCATACCCACCCAGAATGTTTGCATAACTATCACAAGCGCTTTCATAAATGATGCTTTAATTAGTCTTAATTAGAATTTGTTTAAGTCAGCAGGGAATGCAGAGCCCGTGAAATGATGTATGTAATAAGCATCAGGCTCACTTTTTTACTTGGGGAATAGAGCTGACAAAATCACATCACATTAAATTGATTCAGTCAGAATTAAAATTCTTATGGTATTAATTAAATGGGGTATCTCATTAGCAAGCTGCAGGGCGACAGAGCGACTCTTCTGTGACCAGATGTGGTAGAAATAGTAGAGAACAGTAACAGACCCTGCAGTGTCCAAACAAAAAATCACCATGTGAAGATTCAAGTGCAAGGTGCCATTGGCTGATAGTGCCTGTATGTAGCATTGTGAATTAAATTGTTCCTAAATGTTGGATAAAAATAAAAGTACCCATGAACCTTTAGGTTAATATGTTTACATATTTAAATTCAAAGAAATATCCTCTACTCACTTTAAGGTATTTATTCACTTTTATTACAAGTAATATATAAAATGTAGCTTTTCCCCCTGCTATTATTATGTACTCCATGTCAGTATTACATTAAACACTTACAGGAAATCTTATGCTCAGCTCTTAGAAATTAGAAGCAAACACTACTTAAGCAAAATTAATATAATCTACTGACCATATAATTATTGTTTGAATGGCTAACTGTATAACATACCGATATTTCCCTGGTTAATGTCACTTATCCTTGCTGATTTGATAAATGATACAGATAACTTGGTTAGCATTGTTGGCACAACAAAAGAAATGTGTGCTTAACACACATTCAGATCAGTGGTAGTGCAATAGATTTTCTGTTTTTGTGAAATATCAACAGATTGCCTCTTCATGTTTGATCAGACACATTTTTGAGAAGTATTTTATCTCATAAAGAGTTGTTACCATTGGACAACTAGATCACCTTATTTAAAAACTTACTTTAGCATTAAATAAAGTGATAAAGTCTGACTCTAATGTCCATTCACAATCTCAGCTTCATCAACAGGAAAAGGCATTAAACAGGAACAAGAAGAAAAGAAAAATTGTTGGTTTGCTCAAGATGACTCACGGTTAATGTCTGCTAAAATTTTGGAGCTGATCACACAACTTTTTTGGGCAAGAAGGAATATCATAATATGAAGATAATATTAAGAGCACATCATGACAATGAGGTTGGATCACATGTTCCCAGCTCCCACATCACTCAGTTCTCAATCTTAATTTCATCAGTGCAGAGAGCTGTTGTCTAAAAATAGGAAGAAAGAAAATCAGTTAGTGGAGTTAAACTTTGCTTGTGGATTATTGATTTACAGAACAAATAACAATACGGCACAGGAACAGGCCCTTCGGCCCACCAAGACCGCACCAACACATAGTGCCTTTCTAAACTAAAGATCTTTTGCCTTGACGTGGTCTATGTACCTCTATTCCCTGCCTATTCATATATTTGTCAAATTGCCTCTTAAATATTGTTATTGTATGCGCCTCCACTACTTCCTCTGGCAGCACATTCCAGGCACTTAATATGATCTATGTAAAAAACTTGCCTCTCACATCTCATTTAAACCTATGTATCCTAGTAATTGACATTTCTACCCTGGGGAAAAAGACCCCGACTATCCATTCTATCCATGCCTCTCATAATTTTCTAGACTTCTTTGATTTTAATATCCTGGTAAATCATTTTTGTACCATCTCCAAAGCCTCCACATCCTTCTGGTGGTGTGGTGACCAGAACTGCATATAAATTATCAAATGGGGCCTAAGTAAAGCTTTTTACAGCGGCAATATGACTTGCCAATTTTTATACTCTATTTCCCAACCAAAGAAGGCAAGCCTGCCATATGCCTTTGACCCCTTAACTACTTGTGTTGCCACACTCAGGAAACTGTGAGCCCAGATCCGTATTATGTTGATGTTTCTGAGGGTTCTGCCATTTACTGTCTACTTCCCTCCTCCATCATCTCACATTTTTCTGGATTAATCTCCATCTGCCTTTTTCTGCCTAAGTTTTGATCCTGTATCCTACTGTATCTTCTGGAAATCCTTTTCACTGTCTGCAGCTCTCCTAATCTTTGTGTCATCCACAAATTTACTAATCAGACCATCTACATTCTCCTCCAAAATATGTACACATATATTACAAATAACAGAAATCTCAGCACTAATCTCTCCCTAACACCACCATGTCCTAAAATATCAACATATCCCTCCCAACTCCCACATCACTCAGTTCTCAATCTTATTTTCATCAGTGCAGAGAGCTGTTGTCTAAAAATAGGAAGAAAGAAAATCAATTAGTGCAGTTAAACTTTGCTTGTGGATTATTAATTTACAGAACAAAGAACAATATAGCACAGGAACAGGCCCTTCGGCCCACCAAGACTGCACCAACACCCAACACTCACCATCCACCATGTCCTTCTCTTTTTTGAATACTGATGCATAGAATTATGCAGAAAAGCACTTTTCCACTGATACTATCTATCTTCTATAACCTTGTCAGTTCTGAATCCATCTTACCAACTCACCGTTAGTCACGTATGACTTAACTTTTGTATCAGCCTGCCATGAGGCACCTTGTCAAAGACTTTGCTAAAGTCCATATAGAAAATATATACTGCCCTACTCTCATCAATCACTTTTGTCACTTTCTCAAAAACTCAGTCAAGTTTATGAGACATGACCTTCCCCGCAACAAAGCCAGGCTATCTCTGATAAGTCCATATTTTTTCATTTATGAGTAAATCCTAACCCTAAATGTCTTCTCCAATAATTTCTAACCACAGAAGTAAGGCTTACCAGCCTGTAATTTTCCACATTATCCCTGTTGCCCTTCTTAAAGAAAGATGGGAAGGGTTCTGGGACCTCTGTCACTAAAGGGGAAACAAAGATTTTGGACAAGGCCCCAGCAATTTCCTCCTTTTCCTGCCTCAACATTCTGAAACATGTCCATCTGGTCCTGCAGACTTCTCTATGTTAATGTTTTTCAAAACACCCAATATCTTTTTCTTTTTTATACTGACTTGCCCTATAATATCAACATAACCCTCCCGAGACTCGCCATCCACCATGTCCTTCTCCTTTGTGAATACTGATGCATAGAATTATAGGATTCCTCTCCTGCTTAGATGAGAGTGTGACCAAGGATCTTCTTACCAGCAGGTGATATTTTTAACATTATGAAGGAGCCTCCTTCCTCAATGGCACCTTTCCTTTGTTAATATTTTAATTTTGACTTTGTAATCATTCTTAAAGTGATATGATGACAACAAAGGTTTTAGTTGGGTTCACCTATCCATACCTCACCACCCTGGCCCTCTCCCCACCCCTCTCCCTACCCAAAACCCTCCTCCAACCCCCTCTTTATTTGCAGCTCCCCTTACACCCACCCGCAGTCCTGTAGAAGGGTTACACCCGAAACATTGACTTCTCCACCTCCTGATGAAGGGCTCTGGCCCGAAACGTCGAATTTCCTGTTCCTTGGATGCTGCCTAACCTGCTGTGCTTTAACCAGCAACACATTTTCAGCCCACCTCCTGATGCTGCCTGGATTGCTGTGTTCTTCCAGCCTCCTGTTTGTCTTCCATGAAATTGTTTCATACTTGCAAAATTCTGAGACTATTTGGCAACTGTGTACAATAGTCATTACTACAATCGTGAGAGAGAAAATCTGCCATTCAAGTATCTTCATCAGTCACTCAGTGTGTCTAGGACAAGGTTTAATCCATCCAATCCATTCGCATGGTGTGTAGGGAGATTGTTAGAGATACATGACAATAGAAGATCCTTAAGTACACAAAAGTGAGGTAGCTGCCACATACGTTGAACTGCATTTCCGGAGAAAACAAATACTGCATTTCACACAGTAATTCTAATAACTCTTAGCTTTTTTTGATAAGACATCTGAAATGGACAGGTAGAATTGGATCAGGTACCTTCTGTTGGTCAAATTGCTTACATTTCAGCTCTTAGTTTTACTATAAATTTCAATTGATGGAATCATCAGTCTCTGAATTATTTTACAGGCTTGTGTAAGTTTACAGAAATTTAGCTAGATTAGAAATATATTATTTTAACTTTACATTGGATGTTGGGAATATTTCATTTGTTATAATTGTCAATAATGACCTAGACAAGCGACCAAATCTGGGCCTGAATATTTTGATGTTTTTTAGAACAATTGAATACTGAGTAATCAAAGCTGTATGCTGTAAGAATAATAGATCTTTAATACTCATGAAAATTAAACAGCTTATAATAGATTTAGAAGAAAGCGTGAATTGTTGTGGATTAATAATTAACCACAATTTAGGATCAGACTTCAATGAGTTATTCAATAACAGGCCATATTATCTCATTCATCATTGCTCACCTCAGGTACTTTAGTCTGCAGAGAGTACCTTCTTCAATTTCTGTTAATATATTGCAAACTGTTGTGAAATCAATTGAAAGAAGGCCCTGGTGCTTACTTAGTGTTATTTGAGTAGGTTGTGATGCACAGTGCACCCATTATAGGTTTGCTCTTGGTTGAAGACAAAATGATTGCTGACGTGTTTGCACAAATTGTTAATCTTCAGCAAAGGACGTTTCTCAAAAATGCTGTATTTTCTCATATTCCCTAATCTAAATGCATGAAAGTATCATTGGCATTATTTATACATATGAATTTGAGTTAAAATGATATATAATATGAGGTCAAAGCTCATGTATAATAGTTGATTTGGAACCATCTGGAGTACGTATCTTTTTAACCATGCTTGGATGAGTTGGCCAGCAACTCAATAGAGCAGCATACAATAAAATCTAAGCAATTTGATTAACTCACTGTTCACAACAATATTCCATCTCTCCTATTTACCCATAACTTAATCAGAAACATGTCCAGTATAGTTGTTCTACATCACGTCATATGAACAACATGTGTAAACCTTTATTGTTCGACTGCTGAGCTTCTGATAATAATATTTTATATGGCTTTTATGATTTTGTAGTGCAAACCTGTACTGTAATGGGATTTACCCATTTTAATGCTTTATTTTCATTAAAAAACTGTCAAAACAGTGAAAACGCTGGTTCATTTGGGATTTAACTCATGAGAACACAATCCCTTGGGTTTTCTGTATATTTTGTTTTACGTTAATCTCTTAACAGTGTTCAATATGATTGATTACATCACAATTTGATTTTTAAATGCAGAAATTGGTTTACAGCCATTCTGTTTTAAGTGCTCTTCATTCGTTAGGGATTTTCAAGCCAGGAGTGAATTAAATGAATTTATTGTCTTCATTGTTGAAATGTGACGATGTCTGATTTATTATAGATTTGCCTGTGCTCCCTTGTCTGGTGGTCTTCCTAACAGTGAACAAACATTCAAATGTGAAAAATTGAGTTGCTTGCAAGGAGTAAAACTTTAACTATTCTGCTTTCCATAATTACTTGATACCATGTGATTAAAATCTACAAATGTCATTTATTTATAAATATTATAGTTCCATAATAATGTATTTGTTTGTTTCTAGTTTTTGCTTATGTTTTAGAACGCTATGACTAAAATCACTCATTGTCAGTTCTAATTCCAGAGTTTAAACACAAATAATTGTTTAGAATAGAAATTTAGTGATTACTTCTGCAGGTCAGCACTGAAATGAGTTGTCAGTCTCAGTTTAATCCCCAGTAGACTTTACTACACAGCATGGCATAACACTGCTACAGATTTAAGGTTGGAAATCGATGCAATATTAGTCAGGGCAGGCAGTGCAGCATCTTCATACCTGATTGAGGACCACAACATAATTTGTACCTGCGAAAACTGTGATTCATTTCCAAATTATTCAATTAGTTCTTCTTATTGTCTGTGTCCTGCTACTCTAATCCAATTGATTTACAAAATCATATCATATATTGATATAAAATGTTTGCCAGCATGCATCCAGTTCTGGATCTGATGCAGATAATTATGCTGTGGACATTTTATCCTGAGTTCAGTGCACCTTTGTTTATCAATGCAGCTGAACTTGGCACATTTAGTGAAGACATTCCTGTATCAAGCAAGTGCTGATGAGTTGTGTTTTGTATCATAAAATTTGAATGTTATCAGGTAGATTGCAACTTACAGGAAATGAATTGTGAACTTTCCATCCAAAGTAATAAGTATTTCTGATTTATAGAACTAATTCAATATAATGGAGCAGGCATATATTGTGACAGGCTCATGTCCTCACAGCAGGCCAGAAAAGCAATTATTAATAACTGAAGAAAGAAATATAGTCATTCAGCCTTGTTGTGTCAGAAATAAGGACTCACAGATGAGTTAAAAATAACAGCTTCTCTCAGGACAAGCAAGAAATCAGGCCCTCTATGAGCAGCTGACTTTCTTGCAAAGACTAAGTAAATGTGGAATCTTATAGGGCTTTAAATGACATGGGTTACAGCGAGAAATCCGGAAGAATCATGCGCAAAATCTACAGAAGGTTTTCTCCATGTCGGAAGCTACTGATAGCATATTTAACTAAGTTCTGAACATTAACAAAGATTCTCACTTGTTGGTGGCAAGTTACTTCCTGGAGGGAGATGTTATTGCTTGTTAACAACAGTATTAAGAGCCAATCTCACTTTATTAATCTGCAATTATCTATCTTACCATCCACCACAGGTAATGACAATTCTCACAAAGAAGTCAGAGTTAGTAGCTGGTGACTCCAGCTTGCCACTTGATCTAAAACACCTCCGTGTTGGACCCTGGCACCAATGTCACTTGGGCAAAAGTACATCACATCCATGGATATTGGCACTTGACACGTGTCAATCACTACGAACCCTCAAGGCACATCTTCGATCCATTTTCAGGATGCTTCTCCTCCGCTATGCTGCACCTCAGGTTGCAACTGCAATTCATTGTTATGCTACAGCAAGGACACTGTGCAGTCATGGGCAAGCACTCAGCTCATGGACATGGGCCAGGCTGTACCTGCGGGCTTTTCATTCACTGTTATAATATTCACTCATTTCGAGCCTACCTGGATACCCACAGCAACCCTGCCATGCCATTTTGTACTTTGTCTCTCAGCTAGAGATAGCAGGCTCACAGTACTACTGTATTGTTGTGCCATTTAGTACAAACAATTTGCCAGGAACCTTGTCATAATCATCAGCAATCTTCAGATACGTCAAGTGAGATGGCCTTCCTTCAGGGGCCCTGGCACAGTAAATCACGCTACTAGTTCAGACACTTAGACACAGTTAGTCAGGTGCTTGGGGAGGTGAGAGTAAGATCCTCTCATAAGTGAGGAGTAACAATGTCAGGAAAACCATCGCACAACTTGATTATTTTTACCCTTTTGAGAACTAATTTCCTCCTGAAATGAGAGACAGGCAGATATTAAGGGAAATGAAAGTGGGCGGCATCGCTGTTACTTTTAGTGCTGGTGGGGAAATGTCCCAAGTAAGGAATAGGCAACACAGCATTCATTCTGTGCTGCCTATTCCTTACTTGGGACATCTCCCCACCAGCACCAAAAGTAAGCACCGAATAGTTAGTGGTATTGGAGTTAGGGTGGGTGAGAGTGAATGGGGATAATGTTGCTGGCAAAGTGACAGTGGCAGAGTATGAGGCCTGGTTGGGTATGGGTACAGTAGCAGAAGTAGAGATGTGAGGGGTGTTGGAGAGAAGATGGTGGCACTTAGGCTGGTTGAGAGGAGAGAGTCATTGACCTTATTCCTACATTGCTGGGCATTCTGCCAGATAGTTGAGAATGCTTTGACTGGGTGACAACTTCAGTTCAGGATGACATGGTCTGTTGTTATGGTCTGTTCTACCAGTCATGGGTGAAAGAGGAACTCCTGCCTCTGTGTCACAAACCCCAGGTTCTTGTCTGCAAAGTGGGTACCAATTTTCAATTCTCTGCCACACATGGAGAAATGTCAGGATTGGTGTAGGACAGCATTAGACTAACATGGCACTGGTGCCAGGAATGTTGTTCCATTCTGGAATATCCTGGAAGTGGTGAGTGGTTCTGGGTCCAGCGAATAGGAAAATCAGCGGACAGAGTGAAACACAGGGAACCTAGAGCAGTACAGCACAAGAACAGGCCTACCATGATGCCATTCTAAACTAATCTCATCTGCCTGCACATGGTTCATAACCCTCTATTCTGTGCCTGTATGTGCCTAAATGCCTCTGAAATGTTGCTATCATATCTGTTTCCACCACCTCCCCTGGCTGCACGTTACAGGCACCAACCACTATCTATGTAAAAAAACCTGTCTCGCACACCTCTTTTAATCTTCATTTCTCACCTAAAACCTATGCCCCCTATTCTTTGGTATTTCCATTCTGGGAAAAACACTTTGACTATCCAACCTAGTCATGCCTCTCATAATGAAGGCAAGCATGCCATATGCTGTCTTTACCACCTTAGCTACTTGTGTTGCCACTTTCAGGGAGCTATAGACTTGTACCCTAAGACCCCTCTGTATATCAATTCTCCTAAGAGTTTTGCCATTTACTATATACTTTCCTCATTCATTTCACTTTTCAAAATGCATCACCTCACATTTGTTCAGATTAAATGCTATCTGCTGTTTCTCTGCCCATCTTTTCAACTGATCTATGCTGTATCTTTTGACATCTTTCTCACTATTCACAACATCAATATTTTTGTGTCATCCAGAACTTTACTCATTAGACAACCTATATTTTCATCCAAATCATTTATATATTAGAAACTGAGGTCCCAGCACTGATCTTTGCAGAACACCACCAGTCATAGACCTCCAGTCAGAAAAACACCCCTCCACAAATATCCTCTGTCTGATATGACCAAGTCAATTTTGTATCCAACTTACCAACACACCATGGATCTCATGTGACTTAGCTTTCTGGACCAGACTACCATGAGGGACATTATCAAATGCAATTAGCGTTGATAGTTAATGTGCATGTTTGGGAACAAACATGTTTGATGCAAAAGGAAAATATGCTTGGCCTTGACAACCCTCCATTGAACTTGACAAAATTGACACTTTGCAAAAATAATAAGATTCACCCCAAAGAAGCATAGGTTTATAAACTGTCTTATCATGTGGTCTCAAAGTGCTTAATAATTTATGAACTTTTTTTGAAGTGAAATTACTGTTGTTATTTGGTGAAACCTAGCAATAAGACAGCCAAAGTTCAAATTGAAAGCACAATAGATGACCAGTTAATCTAAATTTCGATGTCATTGTTGGCTGAAGAGGACTGTTGACTGGGGCTTGGATCAAATCCATAACTCTTTTTTCCAGCTGGACCATTCGGAACTTTAATTGTATTCCATTTGCTCATTTGAAAAGCAGCAATTTTTGCAATGCAGGTCTGACAGTACTACATTGAAGTGTCAACTCAAACTCGATGTAAAATTCTCAATTGGGCATTGAAGTGCAATCTTCTGGACCAGAGGCAAGAGTTATAAATTAATCAAAGAGTTAGAAGAAGCATTTTGTTGGTAAGGAAAACTAGTTAAGCACAATATTGTTTATGATAGCAGGTTTTGCAATCTGGTTTTAGTCCATATGAAATCTTCAGATTGATTCAATAAATGTAGTCATATGAACTACCACCAAATCAAAGTTCTGATTCCAGAATATGTGATTAATGCTTGGATTTCCTTGATCCTTTCCCTATGCAGTTAGAGCTCTTGTGTAGTAACCGGATTTTGATATGATTCAAGATACATTATCTGGATCAGACATCATTAGGTATTCATTGTGAACTCTTGGGAGAGAGGGTTACGTCTGTTAAATGTCCCTAGGAAATTAAATGTTATGCTACTATGGGATGACTGACACAACATTCAAAGAGGTAGAAAACAGAACTAAAGGGCTCAGGGGACCAGAAGACTACATCAACTGAACTGAATTGTGACTTCAGCAAATAGGTGACCAGAGAGAGGAGAATCAGTGGTGATCTCCATAACAGACTTTCCCATCATTACCCAAACCCAATATCCTGGTTGAGCTGCTGGTCCTGGAGAGCAATAGGAAGAATGTGAGAGAAATGGGCCAGGAGCATGACTGCAACACTGCCCTATGAGATTTATGCATAGGAGGTGAGTAAAGAGCAGCCAATTCTAAACCCATTAATAGAGAGTGTTATACTTGTCCTTCAAAGTGACTAAGCAAACAACCCAGTTTTAGAATAAATTGCCATGAAACATTCCCCAACTTTCTTATGAGCTATACATATAGCATTCTCCACTTGCTGAGAACAAATAAAAATATCCTGAAATAAAAGCACTTTGCCAAAAGTAGATTTCATAACATCGGTTTCAAGTGATTGAAACATTGACTAATTCACATTTGTTAAGAAACAGATTTTCTAATTCAGATTTCACATAAAATTATATCTATGACTCTATTTATTTAAACTTACCTGTTTTCCTAAGTAAAACATCAATTTACAAGGCTTGTGAAATATATTATCTATATTTATTTTCATGCAACTGCTAATTTTCAGTAATCCTCACTAAGATCATTTGATGCAGAATATATGTCATTAAGTTAACAATGATCTATTTTTGTCAAGTAAACCTCCCACTCCACATGCTCCTCCTACCCTCCACAACACACCCTTTCCTCATATATGTGCTGCATGGGTCAAAGAGAAACTCTTTCTTCCCATTGGAGCTTTAGTTTGTCAAGAGATTTATCCACTAGAGGAGAGTTGTCATTCTCACTGATTCTTCAACATTATCTCCAGCAATGCTGGTACCTGTGCCATCTGTGTTTTGACACTGTAAAAGAAACCTCCCAGTGACTGTCATACAAATCAGGGTCACCATCAAGGTCACTCTAAAGGGAAATTCAGGACACTGAGAAGATGTTCAGTCACATGATATTCTGAAAAACAGCATTTCAATACAAGTCCTCCAACATCCCAAGCTGCTCCCAGCCTGGAGCTGTCTGCAGTCCACTGGGATATGTGTATTATGGCTGGGTTAATTTACTGATTAATCTCTAGTCAGTGGTTTGTTCTTTCCCCAGATGGCCAATTAAAATTACAACTGGCAGAACAGTGCCCTGTTGGCAGTCTGCTGTGGGGCCAGAGCTAGAGGCAAGAACAGAAGGTGCAGGCCCGTCCTTGCTGAAACTGTCGGCTTTAATCAAAGACACTGCCTTCTCAATGTTGCACCGATGTTGGGATATATGGCACAAACTGCAGCTCTGCTGTTATTTACTCTCAAAGCCACCATTCCCTGAGCTGCTCCAGTATTCCAGGCACCACTGGCTTTCACCAACTGCAAACAGTGCAGATAAAATAAGCCAGAGGGCAAAAGACGTTTTAACAGCTTCTGAAATGTAATAGCCTTTCTCCTGATCCCAGCCTCGAAGGATTGATGATCTCATATTATTCACCTCCTCACAAATACAAAAATAATTTAACAGTTGTTTGTGCAAATCAAATACAAAACATCCTTGTGAGGCTGTTAAAAATATGTCCATCCAATGTATTTAAGAAGTTACAATATCACAGTAGGAGTAATAAAAACTTAGCATTAACTCAATCTCTGATCAGTTTTTCACTTGTATTGTTTCTTTCTTACGTTATTTATAAACCATTAATTCCAATGACAAGGTCACTTACAGGTAGGTAACTAATGGTTAACCTCATTTTCCACTTCTTTGTAATTCAAAGAAATTTGTTTCTACTCATATTCAATAATTGGGAGAAATGGTTGTATAATCGACTCTTTCTGTGTGAGAATAGATCTAAGAATCTTATCGTATTTAGTGACTAATAAATGAAATTTCACTGATCGTTGATTTATCACTTAGAATTTTCTGGAGGATACAAATCTGACTTGTGGGTTTGAACTCAGCTGTTGAATATCTGAGCAAAGAAATATCTCTTTAAATGTCTAATCTGAATAAAGTAACCAATATCTGGATGAAATATGTCTCTTGCTGTAGTCAAAAAAATCTGCAAGGAAACATTTGCTTAATAAGATGATATAAACTGAAGTGAAGTAACTGTATGGATGGTATCATATTATTTTACAGATACAGCTCACATTTCATTACAACTCATATTACCTCCATATGCATGTTTATGTGCGCTTATAGTCTCTATGGCAACCTAATGAATGCTATAGCTACAAAAGCAGCCATGTATCAGTGCAAGGATACCTTAAAAAATTGTGATTAATGAACATGATCACCATTAAGACTGATGCAAAAGCTTTGTACTGAGGCTATTGAGAGAAGTCTAATATGGCAACACGTAATTGTACCATGTTTTAATTCAAGGAGTCTATTTAAAGCTACTCACATCATAATTTAGCAATTGAAAAGACCTTTATGGCATGAATAGTCCATTTTTTGTTAATTTGCCAATTGAACTAAATTTCATTTCATTCAAAATTACAGCAATTATTTCATTTCATTCTTGGCAGAAATCTATCCAAAGAAAGATTATAACATGTTTCACAGTCTCAGGAAATTATCATAAAGAGTCTTAAGAACCAATAAAGTTCTTTTGAAGGATAGTCAGTCTTGTAAAGTAGAACACCAGACAATCAATGTGGAAACTCCCCAATAAAATAGGGAAGGAATTACCCAATCATCTATTTTTAATTCAGCTGGACTTTTGTTAGGGAGGCAGATAGTTGGTGCTGGTAAATTTCACAATTTGGTCATACCACTTGTGACCCACTTGGTCGTAATTACCTGGGAGTGGTGGGGGTAAGGGTACAATTGTGCTCACCTTCCCCTGAATGGGTCCACAGGGGCAGCCGGGTGCAGAGATTGGGTGATTAAAAGGCTCACCTCAGTTCTCTGGAATTGTGTCCCAGTTGATTAGCTATATTTTAGATCCTCTTGCCCTCACAGCCCATCAACCACCCTGCTCCCACTCACTCCCTCTGCCACCTCAATGCCCCTATTCCCTCAAGACCAACTCCTACCATCCATCCAATCATGATGGCCCCACATGTGCTCTATAACAACTCATGGCACTCCTATGCCCATTCAGCCAATATACAATTTGTACAGAACCAACAACACTGATGTACAGAACACAACCACCTGATGAAGGAGCAGCACTTCAAAAGCTTGTACTTCCAAATAAACCTGTTGTACTATAACCTGGTGTTGTGTGATTTTTAACAAAATTGACAGTAATGATGGCACATGTGAAGTTGTTTAAAAAATACTCATTCATAAATTTATTAATTAAAAATGATTTTGCTGCAATGTTAAAAAATTCTCAATCAATCAGAACATTAAAGTATCTGTAAGATATGCAAAAACACTAGACAACTCTTTATCTTGCACAACTAGGACAAAGTGTGGTCTGCAGGTACTTGAGAATCAGAGTTGAAATGTGTGGTGCTGGAAAAGCACAGCATGTCAGGCAGCATCTAAGGAGCAGGAGAGTCAACATTTTTAGCATAACTCCTTCTTCAGGAGTGTGGGGGGGTGGTGTGGAAGGGGGCTGGAGATAACTGGGGGGTTGGGTGTGATGGGGATGGGGGTGGGGTTCGGGGGTTGCAAGGGAGGTGGGAAGGTGATAGGTGGATGCAGGTAGAAGATCATTGTGGTCTGTCAGTTGTGAGGCTGGAGCAGATAAATGGGAAGGAAGATGGACAGGTGGGACAGGTCAAGAAGGTGTTGTCGAATTGAAAGGTTGGATCTGGAATGAGGTGGGGGAGGGGAGATTTATAAACTGGTGAAGTCAATGTTGACGCTGTGTGGTTGTAGGGTCCTGAGGCAGAAGATGAGGCGTTCTTCCTCCAGTTGATGGGGACTTTGATTTGGCAGTGGAGGACAGCCCAGAATTTGCATGTCCTTGGGGGGGGTGGAGGGGGAGTTGAAATGATTGGCCACAGGGCAGTGAGGTTGTTTGATGTGTATGTCCCAGAGATGTTCCCTGAAACGCTTCGCAAGTTAGCGCTACGTCTCTCCGATATAGGGGAGACCACATCAAGAGTAATGGGACAGTAAATGAGGGGAGAGGATGTGCAGGAAAGTCTCTGATGGATTTGAAATGATCCTTTAGGCCCTTGGACAGAGGTGAAGGGGAGGCATGGGTGCAGGTTTTACACCTCTTGCGGGTTCCAAGCACAGGTACTGGGTGTAGAGGGTGGGTTGGTGGAGGAGTGTTGACCTATTGAGGAGTCATGGAAAGAATGGTCCCTATGGAATGCAGATAGAGGTGGGGAGGTACATATCTTTTTAGTGGTGGGGTCTGATTATAGGTGACAGAAATGGTGGAGGATAATGAGCTGTATCCAGACTTTAGGAGGGATGGAAGATGAAGACTATCTTTGTTGCAGTTGGAGAAGTTATATTCAAGGAAGGAATTGTGGGAAGTGGAGGAGATGTGCCTGGGGGCATTATTGATCATATGGGCAATTATGGTCCTTGAAGAAAGAGGCCATCTGGGATTTCCTGGAGTGAAATTAGTCCTCCTCGGAGCAGATACGGTGGAGGCAGAGGATTTTGGAGTAAAGTATCACATTTTTACAGGAGGGATTGTGTGAAGGGGGTGTAGTCAAGGTAGCTGTGGGAGTAGGTGGATTTGAAATAGATATCCACATTGAGTCGAACGTCGGAGACAGAGACGGAGAGGTCCAGAAAGGGGAGGGAGGTGTTAGAGATGGTCCATGTGAAAGGTCTGGGTGAAAGAGGTTGGTGAAGAGGACGGACTGTTCAACCTCCTCATTGGAGCATGAGGTGGCGCTGATACCATCATCAATGTAGTGGAGGGAAAGGTGGGGGATGGTGCCAGTGTAGCTACAGAAGAGGCAGGCACAGCCAGGGCCCACGAGGGCTCCCATGCCTACCCCTTTGGTCGGAAGAAGTAGGAGGATTCAAAGGAGAAATTTTTAAGGGTGAGGACCTTTGAAGAAGGGCTCATGCCCGAAACATCGATTCTCCTGCTCCTTGGATGCTGCCTGACCTGCTGCGCTTTTCCAGCAACACATTTTCAGCACTGAGGACCTGTTTCATCTATCAAATGAGTGTGTCAGTGGAGAGGGACTGGTTGGGTCGGCAGGAGAGGAAGAAACAGAGGGCTTGTAGGCCTTCATCATGGGGGTGGAGGTGCATAGGGACTGTATGTCCATGGTGAAGATGAGATGTTGAGGGCCAAGGAAACAAAAGTCATGGAGGAGGTGGAAGGCATCTATGGTGTCCTGGACATATATGGAGAGTTCATGGAAATAAACGTTGAGCTATTTGTAAAACAGATGACTGAGAAAAATAGCTTATCTTAGTTTTTATTTTAAATATCTCCGCATTGTATTAACAAAGTTAATTCTGTTTTGGGAGTCCAGCTTCTCAAGAGCTACCTTAGTGAGGCTGTAAAACTCTAGATCTGCCTATCCTCTGATTGACTCAACAACATTGAGAACCCGTCAACCATCCTTTATTGAATAATGAGCTAAGAAATGGCCTATTTGAAGTCTTCCTGTAGAAAGAGTCAAATAGTGGGTGGCAATATTGATAGGACAGTGGAGCGGATAGGTGGGAAGGAAGATGGGCAGGTAGGACAGGTCAAGTGAGCGGTGCCGAGTTGGAGGGTTACATCTCATCAATTACCTCCCATTTGCATCCACCTATCACCTTCCTATTTACCTTCCCCTAGCCCCATTCCCAACCTATATTAATCTGTCAGTCCCCTTTTCCCCGTCCCACCCTCCCCACATTCCTAATGAAGAGCTTATGCCTGAAACATCAACTATTCTGCTCTTTGGATGCTGCCTGACCTGCTGTGCTTTTCCAGCATCACATCTTTTGACTCTGACTCTCCAGCATCTGCAGTCCTCACTTTCTCCTAGTCTTCCTGCAGGGATACCACTGATCCCACTATCAGTGAGTGCAGACATTTATTCCTAAAGCAGGATGACTTGAAGTTCAATAGAGTCTGTGGTTGATGATACATCCAATGTGCGTTGAGCACACTCCGTCATTTCTGGGCCAGGTGTTGCTTGAAGAGTTGGATTATTTGAAAGTTTGTGAACTTTCTCTGAACCCTCAACTTCACCGCTGCATGTTCCTCACCAAGTTCCTTGATGTGTTTGGTCCCTTCCTGGATGATTCTTCTCCATTTCGGTCAGAAACAAGCCAGAAACAAGGCAGGTTGACAGGGCTTGTTTGCCATATTCAAGAATGCTTTGAGAATACTCCTAAAATGTCACCGCTGTCCTCCTGGGAATCTCCTTTTGTGACCAAGTTCGGAATAGAATAGCAGAAATCTGGTGCCAGGTTTATGAACTACATAACCTTCTTTGTGGAGCTGTCGTTGAGTGGGCAAGTTACCTTAGGAGGGGAAGGTGCTATTGGGCTGCCCTTCTTGCTACTGGATTCAGAGGTTGAGGACCTCAGTTTTCTAGTTGTTTAGTGAAAAATCCTACTGAGACTCAAGGACTTCTGTGAACCTGGGAGGCACAGACCTGGGGGGATGGGAGCAGCAATCCCTGCTCATTCTGACCTATCGGGATTTATTTGACAAATTACATTCGTATATTTACTTTGGACTCTTCTGGTCATGTTACTGAGTCTTGACGGCATGTTTAATTTCAGTAAAGACTCAAAAATTATTTACTTCTACTGGCATCACAGAATCAGTGACATAATCGGCCAGGCCTTCTCAATGGCTGCCTTGGTATTTTGATAATTTCCAGGTGAGTTTGTATCCAGGCAGGTGGAAATGCATCAGGAACACAGCAGGACCTCTACCACATATCATCATAACCCTTCCCCACAGCCCAAACCATTCTCACAAATTGTCAAATAACCTGCAACATACCATATCAGTCAAATATAGTTTATTAAACAGTGCAGAAATATACTAAAACAACATCAGCCAATCAGTTGCCAAAGAATAACTTAATAGCTCCTTACATCAAGCAGTGAAAACATAGTGGAATCATCAGAGGCTTTCAATAAGGCCCTATTAGGCTGTTACAGATTACATGTGAACTTACTGCTCTGCATAATAAAAATGTAATCAAATAAGAATGCAAAATGGACATGATTTTCCCCTGCCATCTGATTCTTAGTTTCCCCCTGTTGACCACTGAGTCAGAAATAAATATGCTAATGACACTCTAGCAGACATAATCTAACTTTAATCACTCCCTGCTTTGAAAGAGGCCTGTGGCTTGTTGATTTTTTTTTTAAAAAAAGATATATATTTTATCTAATCAATCTGTTCGGATATGTTATGACATACCTCTGGAGTAGATGAGCCTTGAACTCTGTTCTCCTATTCAGAGGTAAAGGTGCTATCACTGCACCACAAGAATTAGTTTTGTATCTTTTAAGATGAGATTTGAAAAGCAATTAAATACATGGAGTATTGTTAGATTGGTTTCTACAGTAAAAAGAATAGGTGGCAAAGTCTCCAATGTATGTGACTTAGAAATGACTTGTTGTTCTCACCAATAATGACCACCAAAATGTATTAATTCTTTTCCCTGAAAAAGCAAAACTCAAAAGATTTGGAATGGATAACCGATACCCTTCTCTGCCAATGATGCCATTTCAGGGTTACCTGACATAGGCAAAGGTTTGTCCTCCAGTTTTTGACGGCCCTAGTTTTTTTCACTTTTCTTCCATCACCTGCAGAATTTAGGATGATTAACACTTTTTAGCACACTTATAAGCAGATTTTAACTTCTGTTCATATGTCAGGCTTCTGACATTTGATTAAAAACCAAAAGAACAGTGAATGTTGTGAATTAGAAACAAAAACAGCAATTGCTGGAAAAGCTTAGCAGGTCTAGCAGCATCTGCGGAGAGAAATCAGAGTTAATGTTAACGCTGACTTCTCTCTGCAGATGCTGCCAAACCTGCTAGGCTTTTACAGCAATTTCTGTTTTTGTTTCTACTTACTGATTACAGCTCTGTCTTCAACACTATAACCCCAAACAAGCTCATTTCCAAACTCCCAGACCTAGGTACCATCTCTGCCCTCTGTAATTGGATCCTTGGTTTTCTGACCCATAAACCACAACAAATGAGGAAAGGCACGATGATCCTCAACATCAGTGCCCCACAAGGTTGTATTCTCAGCCCATTTCTGTACTCCCTGTACACTCATGACTGTGTGGCCAACCTTCATCCAAACTCCGTCTATAAGTTTGCTGATGGCACCATCTTGGTAGGCTGGGTATCAAACTGTTATGAAACAGAATACAGGAA
Source organism: Hemiscyllium ocellatum (assembly GCF_020745735.1). Taxonomy (NCBI): domain Eukaryota; kingdom Metazoa; phylum Chordata; class Chondrichthyes; order Orectolobiformes; family Hemiscylliidae; genus Hemiscyllium; species Hemiscyllium ocellatum. The sequence continues at coordinate 56,264,639 of NC_083407.1, read as the reverse complement.
AGAAATAGAGTGGTGGAAAGATGACAATCTCTCCCTCAACATCAACAAAAGTAAAAAGCTAATCATCCACTTTAGGAAGCAAGGAGGAAGGCCTCTATCAATGGAGCTGAAGTGGAGGTGGCTGATAGCATCAGGCACCTGGGAGTGATGATCACCGAAAACCTGCCCTGGACCACCCACACTGATGCAATGGTCAAGAAGGTACAACAATGCCTCTTAGAGTCATAGAGATGTACAGCATGGAAACAGATCCTTCGGTTCAACCTGTCCATGCCGACCAGATATCCCAACCCTATCTTGTCCTACCTGCCAGCACCCAAACCATAACCCTCCAAACTCTTCAGATTCATATACACATCCAGATGCCTCTTAAATGTTGCAATTGTACCAGCCTCCACCACTTCCTCTGGCAGCTCATTCCATACACGTACCACCCTCTGCGTGAAAAAGTTGCCCCTTAGGTCTCTTTTATATCTTTCCCCTCTCAGCCTAAACCTATGCCATCTAGTTCTGGACTCCCCAACCCAGGGAAAAGACTTTGTCTATTTATCCTATCCATGCCCCTCATAATTTTGTAAACCTCTATAAGGTCACCTCTCAGCCTCCAACGCTCCAGGGAAAACAGCCCCAGCCTGTTCAGCCTCTCCCTGTAGCTCAGATCCTCCAATCGTGGCAACATCCTTGTAAATCTTTTCTGAACCCTTTCAAGTTTCACAACATCTTTCTGATAGGAAGGAGACCAGAATTGCATGCAATATTCCAACAGTGGCCTAACCAATGTCCTGTACAGCCACAACATGACCTCCCAACTCCTGTACTCAATACTCTGACCAATAAAGGAAAACATACCAAATGCCTTCTTCACTATCCTATCTACCTGTGACTCTACTTTCAAGGAGCTATGAACCTGCACTCCAAGGTCTCTTTGTTCAGCAATACTCCCTAGGACCTTACCATTAAGTGTATAAGTCCTGCTAAAATTTGCTTTCCCAAAATGCAGCACCTTACATTGATCTGAATTAAACTCCATCTGCCACTTCTCAGCCCATTGGCCTATCTGGTCCAGATCCTGCTGTAATCTGAGGTAACCCTCTTTGCTGTCCACTACACCTCCAATTTTGATGTCATCTGCAAACTTACTAACTGTACCTCTTATGCTCGCATCCAAATCATTTATGTAAATGACAAAAAGTAGAGGATCGATCCAGCACTGATCCTTATGGTACTCCACTGGTCACAGACTTCCAGTCTGAAAAACAACCCTCCACCACCACCCTCTGTCTTCTACCTTTGAGTCAGTTCTGTATCCAAATGGCTAGTTCTCCCTGTATTCATGAGATCTAACCTTGCTAATCAGTCTCCCATGGGGAACCTTGTTGAACGCCTTCCTGAAGTCCATATAGATCACATCTCCTACTCTGCCCTCATCAATCTTCTTTGTTACTTCTTCAAAAAACTCAATCAAGTTTGTGAGACATGATTTCCCACGCACTAAGCTATGTTGACTATCCTGAATCAGTCCTTGCCTTTCCAACTACATGTACATCCTGTCCCTCAGAATTCCCTCCAACAACTTGCCCACCACCGAGTTCAGGCTCACTGGTCTATAATTCCCTGGCTTGTCCTTACCACCCTTCTTAAACAGTGGCATCACGTTTGCCAACCTCCAGTCTTCTGCCACCTCAGCTGTGACTATCAATGATACAAATATCTCAGCAAGAGGCCCAGCAATCACTTCTCTAGCTTCCCACAGAGTTCTAGGGTACACCTGATCAGGTCCTGGGTTATCCACTTTTAACCATTTCAAGACATCCAGTACTTCCTCCTCTGTAATCTAGACATTTTGCAAGATCACCATCTATTTCCCTACAGTCTATATCTTCCATATCCTTTTCCACAGTAAATACTGATGCAAAATATTCATTTAGTATCTCCCCCATTTTCTGTGGCTCCACATAAAGGCTGCCTTGCTGATCTTTGAGGGGCCCTATTCTCTCCCTAGTTATCCTTTTGTTCTTAATGTATTCCTCAGGAGATTAAGGAAATTTGTCATGTCCATTCAGACTCTCAGCACCTTTTACAGATGCACAATAGAAAGCATTCTATCTGGGTGCATAACTGCTTAGTGTGGATATGCTCTGCCCAGGACCATAAGAAACTACAGAAAGTTGTGAATGCAGCCCAGACCATGATGCAAGCCAACCTTCCATTCATTGACTTCACCTCATATCTCACTGCCCCGGAAAGGCAGCCAACTTCATCAGAGACCCCTCCCACCCCAGTTATAACCTCTTCCAACCTCTTCAGTCATGCAAAAGATACAAAAGCTTAATGCACGTACCAACAGGTTCAAGAACAGCTTCTTCCCAACTGTTATCAGATTTCTCTGACAATGGAATCTCAAGCTTCAAATCTAATTTTGATCTTGCTTTATGTGCACTGTCTTTGCAGTCATAACTTCATATTTTCTACTCTGTTCAATCACCCTATGACCTTCGTATGGTATGATCTGCTTATACTGCGTGCAAAACAAAACCTTTCACTGTACTTAGGTATATGTGACAATAATAGATCAAATCAAATCAAATGTGCATAGTTGTGATATTCTCTGGCTCTTTAAATCCAACCCAGTAGGTGGACTTTTCAGTCCAAGTTCCCTAGGATTCTGGCTGGGTGACTGTGGAACAAAAGCAGAGGCTACCCAATATGTAGGTGGGCTACAGAGGAGCTTGTCTTGGTGTATCAGCAATGTGTTAAACTTAAATTTAAAAATCAAGATAAAAGCATTTTGCCAACCCTCACTAATCATACCCCTTAAACCCATTAACAACTCAAAGTTTGTGCGAAGATTTGTAGCTCGGGTGCTCGTTGTTGTGGTTCTGTTCACCGAGCTGGAAGTTTTTGTTGCAAACGTTTTGTCCCCTGGCTAGGCGACATCATCAGTGCTTTGGAGCCTCCTGCGAAGCACTTCTTTGATGTTTCTTCCGGTATTTATAGTGGTCTGTCCTTGCCGCTTCCGGTTGTCAGTTTCAGCTGTCCGTTGTAGTGGTTGGTATATTGGGTCCAGGTCGATGTGTTTGTTGATGGAGTTTGTGGATGAATGCCATGCCTCTAAGAATTCCCTGGCTGTTCTCTGTCTGGCTTGCCCTAAGATAGTAGTGTTGTCCCAGTCGAATTCATGTTGCTTGTTGTCTGCGTGTGTGGCTACTAGGGATAGCTGGTTGTGTCGTTTCGTGGCTAGTTGATGTTCACACACAGACCAAGTCCTAAACTATGAAAGTAACCACCCCAACACACACAAACGAAGCTGCGTCAGGACACTATTCAAAAGGGCCACAACACACTGCAGCACATCAGAACTGCAAAAAGAAGAAGAGGAACACCTATACAAGGAATTCGCCAAAATCGGATACCCGCGCAACTTCATCAACAGATGCCTAAGAGAAAGACCACGGAACGAGGACATGCCACAACCAAAAGGACTAGCCACACTACCATACATCAGGAGCGTTTCAGAACTGACAGCCAGACTACTGCGACCCATAGGACTCATAACAGCACACAAACCAACAGCCACGCTCAGACAACAACTCACTAGAACGAAGGACCCCATACCCAACATGAGCAAAACTAATGTAGTGTACAAAATACCATGCAAGGACTGCACAAAACACTATATAGGACAAACAGGAAGACAGCTAACAATCCGCATACATGAACATCAACTAGCCACGAAACGACACAACCAGCTATCCCTAGTAGCCACACACGCAGACAACAAGCAACATGAATTCGACTGGGACAACACTACTATCTTAGGGCAAGCCAGACAGAGAACAGCCAGGGAATTCTTAGAGGCATGGCATTCATCCACAAACTCCATCAACAAACACATCGACCTGGACCCAATATACCAACCACTACAGCGGACAGCTGAAACTGACAACCGGAAGCGGCAAGGACAGACCACTATAAATATCGGAAGAAACATCAAAGAAGCGCTTCGCAGGAGGCTCCAAAGCACTGATGATGTCGCCTAGCCAGGGGACGAAACGTTTGCAACAAAAACTTCCAGCTCGGCGAACAGAACCACAACAACCCATTAACAACGCATGCTCTATACATGACAGTCAATAGCCTGCAAACCGTTGAGACCAATCTGTGCTCCTCCACCTGCCTCTCATGTTCTTCATATTCACGTACGTACCTCTAACAGTCCCTTTCCTTGGTTACACCTTCTAGGTCAATCTATATCCCTACACCCAACCTTTATGTTCTGTCTAGTCCTCATGCTGTAATAATGTCAACTCATACCAAGTCATGCTCTTAAGAATCACACTTTGCCCTTACAAGTCAACTCACTTCGATCATACGCAAACATGAAAAAGAATTAAGCTTTATAAAATGAAGTTTGAAGTATTTCATCTAAATAATTCTTAAATGTTTTAAGGGATCCTGCCTCTACCACCTTTTTAGACAGTGAGTTGCAGGTACCTACAACCCCTGGGTGAAAAATGTTTTCCTTGAATGCCCTCTAAACCTCCTGCTCCTTCCTTTAAAACTATTATTTGATTATTGACCTCACCAGAAATGGGAAATGTACCTCCTTATCTGTCCAGTCTATGTCATTGGTTATATACCTCAATTGGATCCTCAGCTTTCTCTGCTCTAAGGAAAACAACCACAGCCTATTTTGTCTCTAGTCTCCAACATGCAGGTGAATCTCTTCTGCATGCTTTGTCATGCAACTATATCCTTCTGCCTGAAAAACACTCAAAGACTGTGCTTGTACCCACACCCCCCACCCACTTCAAGGAAGAGAGTTCCAATGACTCATGACCCTCAGGGTGATCCCTGATCTTTAAATAGTGAGGACTAGTTCTTCTTTTTACCCATAAGATGAAACATTCTTGCTACATCTATATCTACTCTGTGAAGACCTCTTAGTTCATATATATTTCAACAATGCCACCTCAGACTCTAACATAGCTCTTAATTGGACATATAATAATGCAATTGGGCAGCCCATTTCTATGAAATATCTTGGCTCACCACCTTTCATTCAGCCTCCTGCTGATGGGAAATGTCTTCATTAGTGGGACAGTGAGGCAGCCATCATGACACAGTTCTTAACTGGTCTTTATCTTCACCTTTACCACCAAATAGAAATAAAAAAAATGTATATTTCTGACTAGTTTAGGTAGTGTTTATATATAGGAGTAAGTGAGGAGTGTCTATATATTGTCCATGTTTTCTTTTGAAACCATATAATAGAATCAGAGTGATGATCGCCTTATACAAGGATCTTGTTATCAGCATGGATGTCATGATAATAATATGCTAATAAGGGAAAGGTGATTTTCAAAGGTGCGCTTGGATCTTCAATATATTGGGCTGAATGTGATGTTTTCTTGACTAAATGTAAGTTGTCATGGAAAGATTTCTTTCATGAGGCCCAACGGGTTTTCTCACCATATCCTACTAAATTTGCTTCATTGACTGCCTATCCTGCCCCAATGATGTTCCTCATAGTTGATTGTGACCCCAACTTACCATGCACCATTCCCATAACAAGTGGCCACTCAGTGGATATCTCGAAACTCACCAGCAGCCCTCGTGTCCATACCATTTTTAAAAGGCCATCATGCATTTGGACAAGCACTGTTGATTCACAACCCCCTGCATGGTTCCTGAAATTTGTCTTGAGCATGGCAGAGAAGGAAATATTAATTTCCACCACCCACTTTGTGTGCAATGACCTGGAGGTTCTACTGGATAGTGAAGATGCAGTAGGGGGACATTAGCTTCCCCCAGGATGTGTGTTGGAGACATAATACCAGACCATGCCAGCCCTGGTCGAAGGTTGCCACATGGGTCAGTGCAGCCTCAGCTTTGAGGAGGAATCCCAGTATTGCAGGAAGAGGATCAATCGCCTTTTCTATTCTGCCAACACAATGTCACCATCTTCTCTCCCATTTAGGTTCATGTTCCACCACTCTCACTACTGCATGCATCACATTCCCCATTTACTCTCACTCACTTGAACCCCTAACACTACCAACTCTACAAGCCTTCTGTATAACCTGCTCACTTGCTTGGGATACCTCCCTACTTGCACCAACAGTAACAGGCATTTTCATCTCTCTTAACAATCACCTCACTCTCATTCCAGGAGATAAACAGCCCACAGCAGAGCAGAGGTCAAGATGGGCAATGGGCTGCCTAACATTCAACTCTTCACCCTTTATATTAAAGCATCCTGTTTTTTACCATTCTAACCAGCTGACTGGCCAAGTCAAAACCTTTGGACTGGTGTTGGAAGCCACCAGTGCAGGGACTTCCTGAATGAAGGCTATTCCCCTTGACTTGACTGAGGACTCCTAGCAACTATGACAAGCTTGATGACTGGAGGAAGAACACCTCATCGTCCGCCTTGGAACCCTTCAACCACATGGATTCAATGTCGATTTCACCAGTTTCCTCATCTCCTCTCCCTTACCTTATTCCAGATCCAATCCTCCAACTTTGCGCTGCCCTCTTGAACTGTCCTACCTGCCCATCTTCCTTCCCATCTATCCGCACCACCTTCCGCTCTAACCTATCACCATCACCCCCCATCTTCTCCTATCTATTGCCGTCCTAGCTAACTTTCCCCCAGCCCCACCTCCCTCCCATTTATCTCTCAGCCCCATGCACCCCACATTCCTGATGAAGAGCTTATGCTCATAATGTTGACTGTCCTGCCCCTCAGTTGCTGCCTGACTGGCTGTACATTTCCAGCACCACACTTTTTGACAAAGAAAATCTTCCTGTGTATGTCTGTTTAAATGGCAAGGAAAGGTAGAAGTAATATGAGCCTGGTATCTCTGACTGAGGGGCCAAAGTGAGATAAGGCAAGACAAGACAATGCAAGAGAGGAATGCAGTGAGCATCCAAGTAGGCCCAGCTTGACTGAGCATTGTGACAGTGTTTGAAGATCCCAATGATGTAGCCTGATTCAGTCCATGCATTGAGATTGAAATATCTGGTGTCTGACATGAATGTTCTTTGGGGCAGATGGCAAACCGAGTTTGCCAAGTATGGCTCTGGTATCCTTGTCGAGTGTCCTTGATTCCTACATTGTTTGGTGAGCTTGTTAAAGTTTAATGGCAATGGAAGTGATTTGGGCTTTCAACAAAGCATTTAATAAGCAATAATGTCCCTTAATTAGTGATTCATCACTGCCTTATGAGAAATTTGCCACATTGCTGTGGAAAGAATAAGATGATGGAGCAAGCTGTTCCTTATGATAAGGTTTGCTTTGCTGCACTTCTCACCTGATGCTGACAAAATCTTGCTGACATCCATGTGCTCCCAACACCTGTATGATTCCACCCATTATCCACATATTTCCTAATTTTGCAATTAGATTATCTCCATTAGGAGATTTATTCTGCTTAGATAATTGTTACACATGACAGAAAAATCATGGATATATTTTTCAATCTCCCAAATATGCTTTATCACCCAATGGCTGTGTTCTTCAATATTGTAATCCCTTCAAACTTACCTTATTAGAAGCAGAGGAATGCTACAAAGGATTCTAGTATGTTTTAAAGTCTTTATGACAGCCCAGGCAAATTACTGCAACTTAGAAAGAGAAACTCTAACTGATCTTCGGAATGTAGTTCGACAAGTACTTGTCTGGCAAGTCTTTCATTAATCATACTGATCACAAACTGTTGAAAATGATCTATTGAAAATTTATCCTAATTCAATCTCCATGACTACAATGTCTACTTGTGAAAATGCAAGGTACAAATGTGAAGTACACCAGCTTCCAAATCCCACCAGAAGTGCGATAAGTGGATATTGTTGAATTTGAGTTTGAGGCTAGTCTCCATGTCAATCAAATTTATTTTGGTCAGGAGATTCTGCAAGCTATGTCTGATGATGTCCAGCTGTAACTGCTCAAGAAGATCATCATCAGTGACCAAAAGAGAAAATGCTGGAAAATCTCTGCAGGTCTGGTAGCATCTGTAAGGAGAGAAAAGAGCTGACGTTTCGAATCTAACTGACACTTTGTTTTCATCATCAGTGAGTTGCCTGAATACATGAGGAAGCACTTTCTTCACAGTCATTCAGAGATAAACCTGAACTCTCCAGGAAAGTAATTTTCAAAGGAGGACTGGTAAATATTCCACAGGTTCTGACCATATACCCATAGTTCACATGGCCACAGAAAAGAAACAAGAGATTGGCATGTGAATTCATCATTTTGTTCAGCATAATAAGGATGGCCATCAACTGATCATATCATGCAAAACACTTATATCAACAACTAACAGAACCTCTCATTCCTTATTAAATTCTTTCTGAACCATGGTCCAAGATTGCGTCTGATATTTTCTATGTCTAAGGATGCGACTGCATTCTAGTGACTTACTATTTCACTAAACTGCCTTTTCTGAGACAAATCAAAGACATCATCAGTGCAACATTTGTTGACACAATAAACACAGTATTCAGAATATTTGGTATTCCTTAACAAATTGTATCTGATTTGCAGTGCCTTAATTCACCCTTCCAATATATATGTAGGTATTCAATGCATTACATCCTATATTCAGTTTATTGGTATTTCAGAATGCACTGTTTATATGTCAATGACAATTAAGTGTAACACTACTTGCTAAGATTTTTGGAAAGTCATGTTAAATCTGTGTGCTGCTCCTCAAGGCAATGATTCGTCCTCACCAGCAGCTCTCATTCTTGGAAGACAAATCCACACAGGGCTTCCCTCACACTCTTCGGGTAAAAAATGAGGTCTGCAGATGCTGGAGATCACAGTTGAAAACGTGTTGCTGGTTAAAGCACAGCAGGTTAGGCAGCATCCAAGGAATAGGAAATTCGATGTTTCGGGCATAAGCCCTTCATCAGAAATCCCTCACACTCCCTCACACTCTTACCACCCAACCTCACATCCATGAGGTATTGTTGGATAGAATGGAGAAAATGCTATGAGAGCCCAAATAAATGTCTGTACAGATAGTTATCCTAAATTGTTTTGTTTCAATGAATTAATATTTGAGATTTTTATATGCAATGACAGTTTTATGGAAAGATAATTTGACATTATATGACCTGAGCTGGACACAATGTTAAAGCAATGGTCAAATTCTGTGATAAACAGACAAAACATCCAGGTTGTACACAACCACTACCTGTCAAGGTAGATAATGGCTGTTATATTTAAAATGTCATATCAGACAACAACCAGACATCTATAACATATGATACATATGTATAAACGATGATAGACAGCATGCCCAAAGCAAAAGGAGAAAGTGAGGACTGCAGATGCTGGAGGTCAGAGTCAAAACATGTGGCACTGGAAAAGCACAGCCGGGTTGAAGCATTTGGGGGCCAGGGAACCAAATGTCATGGAGGAGTTGAAAGGAATGGGTGGTATCCTGAATGTATATGGGGAGATCCTGGACGGTGTCAAGGTATGTAGAGATAATTTTGGTGGGGCAAGAGCAGGCGGAGATGATGGGTTGACTGAGGTAGTCAGGTTTGTGCATTTTGGATAAGAGGTAGAACCAGGCAGTGAAGGGTTCCCGGACTATGAGTTGGCGGCTGTGGATGGGAGATCCCCTGGGGTGATGAGATAGTGAATGATCTGGGAGATGATGGTTGGTGATAAGAGGTGAGGCCATGGTTCAGGGGGCAGTAGGAGGAGGTGTCTGTGTTTTGGCATCTGGTTTCAGTGGGGTAGAGGTCAGTGTGCCAAACTACCATTGCGCCCCCCCCTCCCCCTTGCCTGCTGGTTTGATGATGATGGGGTTGGAATGGAGGAAGGGGAGGGCTGTGTTGTGAGGGTGAGAGGTTTGAGTGGGTGAGAAGGGTTGAGGCGATCAATGGTGGCAGTCAATGAAGACATTGAGGGATGGTAACAGACCAGCATGGGGTGTCCAAGTGATGGTGAATGGCGGAGGCGGGATAAGGGGTCCTTGAGGGGCGGGGGGGTGGGAGTCCTGATGGAAAAGGTAAACATGGAGGTGGAGGCAGCGGAAGAAGAATTCAATGTCGCAATGTTTGTTAAATTAGTTGATCTGGGAGCGTAGTGGGATGAAGGTGAGGCCTTTACTGAGGACTGATCATTCATCCTCAGTGAGGGGTAGGTCTGGGCAGATGGCAGGGCTGGGAGCTAGGACCTAGTGTGGAGCTGGAGTTGGGAGTGGGGACAGAGATTGCTTCTGGAGGGGGTATGGTCATGGTAATGTGGGTGACATCACCAAAAGAACTGACACACACCATGGGGGGCAGGGGGGAGCAGAAGCGGTGCATTTGATGGCATCTGCAGGGGCGGATGTGAGGTTCTGTGTGATCGTTGTGTTGCCTTCGGTAGTGACTGCGTGTTTGCCGGCAGTTTTCTGGTGAGTGACATTGGTCGAGGAGTGGTGGGTGGGGGGGGGAGGGGGAAGTGGCTGAGGTGGCAGCAACCACATGGGCAGAAGTGACGTGATGGGTAGTTTTTGTGGTGGTTTCAACAGTGATTGTTCTGGTGACGTTCATAGAGACAGTATAGTTGGCAATAGCTGCAGTCTGTTCAGCACTGGGGGCGGAAATGACATCATCATTTGCTGCGGTGGTGGTGGATCTAGCAGCCACATAGGAGAAGGTTCTGGAATGATCGAGGAATCCAAAGTTTGGAGGTGAGTATGTGAAAGTTTGGTATACATAGGTTCGTTGATGTCAGATAGTCTGGGTTTAGAACATAGAACAATACAGTGCAGAACAGGCCCTTCGGCCTTCAATGTTGCGCCGACCTGTGAATTATTCTTAGCTCATCCCCTACACTATCCCATCATCATCCAGGTGCTTAGCCAAAGATTGTTTAAATCTCCCTAATGTGGCTGAGTTTATTACATTGGCAAGTAGGGCATTCCACACCCTTACCAATCTCTGCGTAAAGAACCTGCCTCTGACATCTGTCTTAAATCTATTACCCCTCAATTTGTAGTTATGCCCCCTCGTACAAGCTGACATCATCATCCTAGGAAAAAGACTTTCACTGTCCACCATATCTAATCCTCTGATCATCTTGTATGTCTCTATCAAATCCCCTCTTAGCCTTCTTCTTTCCAATGAGAATAGACACAAATCTCTCAGCCTTTCTTCATAAGACCTTCCCTCCAGAATAGGCAGCATCCTGGTAAATCTCATCTGCACCTTTTTCAATGCTTCCACATCCTTCCCTAAATATGGGGACCAGAACTATACACAATATTCCAAGTGCGGCTGCACTAGCATTTTGTACAATTGCAGCACGATATTGCAGCTCTGGAACTCAATCCCCCTACCAATGAAACCTAACACACCGTATGCCTTCTTCACAGCACTATCCACCTGGGTGGCAACTTTCAGGAATCTATGTACGTGGGCTACAAGATCCCTCTGCACATCCATGCTACCAAAAATCTTTCCATTGACTTAATACTCTGCCTTTCTATTATTCTTCCCAAAGTGAATCACCACACATTTAGTTGCATTGAACTCCCTTTGCCATTTCTCAGCCCAATTCTGCAGTGTATCCAAGTCCCCCTGCAACCTGTAACATTCTTCCAAACTGTCCACAACTCCACCGACTTTAGTGTCATCTGCAAATGTACTAATCCATCTAACTATGCCTGCATGTAAGTCATTTATAAAAATGTAGTGGTCCCAAAACAGATCCTTGTGGCACACCAGTGGTAACTGGACTCCAGGCTGAATATTTTCCATCAACCACCACTCACTGCCTTCTTTCAGAAAACTGCTAAATTACCTTCAATCCATTGCATTTGTTGAGTGTGACTTGTGATTTTTATCAGGATGAAGAACAACAGAGGTCCTTTGCAGATCTGGGAGAGTGTGGCTCTAAGCTGGGGCAGGGCTGACTGCAGGGAGAGTAGGTGGTGAGAATAGACTACCCAGAGTAAAGCTTCACTGCTGGGTCATGATATAAGGATTCAATACAATCAAATTATATGTCTGCCAAAGCATTATATTAACATATAAAGATAATGAACCAATGGGCATCATTGCACATACTTATTAGAACAAATTTAATATTCTCATTGGATAAAAAAAGAGAGATGTTGCATTATTATACAGATCTCAGAAAGAGACTGTACCTTTCAGACAGTTTGACGTCAGGCATGTGGTGCTGTAGGATGAAAGTTTCCATCTTAATCTCTGTACAGTCAGTCAGATAGTTGGTCAGCGACAGTCTGTTAACCAGCCATTAAACCATGTATCCCATAGTAGCATATTTAAGCACAGAATCCAGGCTGTATGTAAAGCTAACATGGCATATTTATATACAGAGTTAGTTGTTAATAAACTATCACATATATGTTTTATTAAGAATCTGAGTCTGTGTGGTATATGTTACATTGGTCAACATTCAGAAAACCACATCACATCAAGATTTAGATAAACAAATTTTCACTGAATAAAGGAAAATTGGGAGAGGATTTGAATTGAATGAATAAAATGTCGAGAGGAAAGAAAACTAGGTTATTTAGCACAGACTGTCTTCCAGAAGTACATAAGTAAAATACCACTAGCTAGTGTGGATATTGGAAGATTTTCATGGCTACAAAGAAATGAAAATGTGGAATAAATGCTCATTAGTAGCATGGTATGGTGATAGAAACTTAGAAGATAGGAACAGGAGGAGGCCATTCAGCCCTTCAAGCCTGCTCTACCATTCATTATGGTCATGGCTGAACGTCCAACTGAATAGCTTAATCCTGCTTTCTCCCCATAACCTTTGATCCCTTTGCCTCAAGCGCGATATCTAGCCACTTCATAAATACATTTGATGTCTTGTCCTCAACTACCTTAGAAATTAATTCCAGAGGCTCACTACTCCTTGGGTGAAGAAATGTCTCCTCATTTCCATCCTAAATAGTCTACCTCAAGTCCTCAAACTGTGACCCCTGGTTCTGATTAGATTTCCTACAGTATGGAAACAGGCCCTTCAGCCCAATAAATCCACACTGACCCTCCGAAGAGTAACCCACCCAGACCCATTCCCCTACCCTATATTTACCCCTGTCAAATGCACCTAACACTATGCGCAATTTAGCGTGGCCAATTCACCTGACTTTACATCTTTGCGTTGTGGACGAAACCCATGCAGACACAGGGAGAATGTGCAAACTCCACACAGACAGTTGCCCAAGGTGGGAATTGAACCCGGGTCCCTGGCGCTGTGACGCAGCAGTGCGAAACCATTGAGCCACCATGTGGCTTGAACACACCCACCATCAAGAACATCCTCCCCCTGCATTTACCCTGTCTGGTCCTGTTAGAATTTTGAGTCTCTGTGAGATCCCCCTTTACTTGTCTGAACTTCAGTGAAAATAATCCTAATCTAGTCAATCTGTCCTCATCTATCAGTCGTGCCATTCCTGGGATCAGCCTGGTAAACCTGAGCTGCACTCCCTCGAGAGTAAGAGCATCCTTCCTCAGAAAAGGAGACCAAAACAATAATCTAGGTGTGGCCTCAACAAGACCTCACACATTTATTAAAAGCAAAACTGGATAAATATTTAGCAGAGAAAAGGATTGCAAGACTGAAGGATACACCAAGACAAACAAACCCCCTTACATTGTTTATTGAAGCTGAGGCAAACAGGAAGAAATTGCGCTCACACATAAAATTGCAAGCAAAGCTAGTGTTGAAAGATAGATGCAAGTGTGACAGCATGGGTCTTTTTCTGTATTTACAGCCATACCTAGAATGAACTTTGTTCCAGGATAGTGTTGGTTGCTTTCAATAAAATGGTTTGTTAATATTGCTATTGACGATGAGGAAGGCAGAGAGGAGACAAGTGCAAGAGACCCCAGGGAAAGTACCTGTCAGGAACAGGTTGAATCTTTTGGAAACAGTAGAGACAGACGACACTGCCAGTCCGCGAGGCGGTCAGGTCTGCCAATCTAAAGTTGGGGTAGAGGCAGAGCCGAGGAGTCAGACATCACACAGAGCCATGATAATAGGGGACTCCATAGTGAGAGGAACTGAACAGGGTTTCTGTGGCAACAGGCGGGATTTGAGGATGATGTGTTGCCTTCCTGGTGCCAGGATTAAGGACATCGGAGACAAAGTGCAGGAAATCCTCAAGGCCAAAGATGAAGAGGCAGAGGTGATGGTACATGTTGGCACAAATGATGTTGGGAAGAAGATGAGGCACATTCTACAGCCGGACTTCGGAAGACTCGGATGCAGGCTGAAAAGCAGGACGTCCAGGGTGGTTATCTCCGGCTTGCTTCCAGTTCCTCGGGCTGGAGAGGCCAGGAACAGGGAGATAATGGATTTGAATGTGTGGCTGGGGAACAGGTGCAGGAAGCAAGGATTTCAATTCTTGGATCTCTGGGGTATGTTTTGCGGTAAGGACAAATTATACAAGAGGGACGGGTTGCACCTTAATAGGTGGGGGACCAGCATTCTGGCAGGCAGGTTTGCCACTATAACACAGCTACATTTAAACTAAATAGCCGGGGTGGGGGGGGGGGGGACAAACTGGAAGTTGAAGAAGGAAATTGAAGGGAAAGTTAGAACAAGAGGAGTCAAGAAAGACAACAGTATCAATGGAGTAGAAAACTCAAAAAGGGATCATGCTGTTAGGTTGAGTGAAATAAGGATTCATAGGAAGGGTGAGGGCAGTAACAAATTAAAAATATTATATATGAATGCACAAAGCTTTAGAAATAAGATGGATGAGCTTGAGGCTCATTTGGAAATGGGCAGTTACGATGTTGTGCCACAGAGACGTGGCTTCAAGTGGACAGGACCTGGAAAATGAATATTCAAGGCTATACGTGCTATCGTAAGGACAGACTGACAGGCAGAGGGGGTGAGGTGCCCTGTTGGTAAGGAATGATATTCAGTCCCTTGCGCAGGAGGACCTAGAATCAGGGGATGTAGAGTCAGTATGGATAGAGCTGAGAAATTCTAAGGGTAGAAAGACCCTCTTGGGAGTTATCTACAGGCCCCCAAACAGTAGTCTGGATGTAGGGTGTAAGTTGAAGTTGGAGCTGAAATTGGTCTGTGGCAAAGATATTACTACAGTTGTTATGGGGATTTCAACATGCAGGGAGACTGGGAGAATCAGGATGGTACTGGACTCCAAGAAAGGGAGTTTGTGGAGTGACTCCGAGATGGATTCTTAGAACAGCTGGTGCTGGAGCCTACCAGGGAGAAGGCAATTGTGGATCTAGTGTTGTGCAATAAACCAGATTTGATCAGGGACCTCAAAGTAAAGGAGCCATTAGGAGGTAGTGACCATAATACAATATGCTTTAATCTGCAATTTGAAAGGGAGTGGATATGATCAGAAGTGACAATATTTCAGTTGAATAAAGGGAACTATGGAGCTATGAGGGAGGAGTTGGCCAAAGTTCAATGGTGCAATACCTTAGCAGTGATGGCAGTGGAGCAACAATGGCAGGTATTTCTGGGTATAATGCAGAAGATGCAGGATCAGTTCATTCCAAAAAGGAAGAAAGATCCTAAGAGGAGGCAGGGGTAGCCGTGGCTGATGAGGGAAGTTAAGAAACACATAAAGTCAAAAGAGAAAAAGTAGAACATAGCAAAGATGAGTGGGAAAATGGAGGACTGGGAAGCTTTTAAAGAACAACAGAGGATTACTAAGAAGGAAATACGCAGAGAAAAAAATGAGATACAAAAGTAAACTGGCCAAAAATATAAAGGAGGATAGCAAAAGAATGTGAAAGGAAGAAAAAAATGGTTAAGACTAAAATTGGGCCCTTGAAGACAGAAACGGGTGACTAAATTACGGGGAACAAAGAAATGACAGAAGAGTTGAATTGGTACTTCAGATCTGTGTTTACTGGGGAAGACACAAGCAATCTCTCTGAGGTAGTAGTGGCTGAAGGACCTGAACTGAAGGGAATTTATATTTGCCAGGAAATGGTGTTGGAGAGATTGTTAGGTCTGAAGGCTGATAAGTCCCCAGGACCTGATGGTCTACATCCCAGTGTACTGAAGGAGGTGGCTCTAGAAATCGTGGATGCATTGGTGATCATTTTCCAATGTTCTATAGATTCAGGATCAGTTCCTGCAGATTGGAGGTGGCTAACATTGTCCCACTTTTTAAGAAAGGAGGGAGAGAGAAAACAAAGAATTATGGACCAGTTAGTCTGACCTCAGTGGTGGGAAAAATGCTGAAGTCAATTATAAAGGATGAAATTAGATTAGATTAGATTAGATTACTTACAGTGTGGAAACAGGCCCTTCGGCCCAACAAGTCCACACCGACCCACCGAAGCGCAACCCACCCATACATTTACCCCTTACCTAACACTACGGGCAATTTAGCATGGCCAATTCACCTGACCCGCACATCTTTGGACTGTGGGAGGAAACCGGAGCACCCGGAGGAAACCCACGCAGACACGGGGAGAACGTGTAAACTCCGCACAGTCAGACACATCTAGATAGCAGTAACAGGATAGGTCAGAGTCAGCATGGATTTATGAATGGGAAATCATGCTTGACTAATCTTCTGGAAGTTTTTGAGGATGTAACTCTAAAGATGGACAAGAGAGATCCAGTGGATATAGTGTACCTGGGCTTTCAGAAAGCCTTTGATAAAGTCCCACATAGGAGATTACTGAGCAAATTTAGGGCGCATGGTATTGGGGGCAAAGTGCTGACTTGGATTGAAAATTGGTTGGCTAACAGGAAACAAAGAGTAGTGATAAACGGCTCCCTTTCGGAATGGCAGGCGGTGACCAGTGGGGTACCGCAGCTTTTTATAATATATATTAACGATATAGATGATGGTACTTAAAGTAATATTAGCAAATTTGCTGATGATACAATGCTGGTTGGTAGGGTGAAATGCGAGAAGGAGATTACAGGGTGACCTGGACAGGCTAGGTGAGTGGACAGAGGCATGGCAGATGCAGCTTAAAGTGGATAAATGTGTGGGAGTTGTAATATTCTCAGCTTCTCCCAAAGTACATATATATTGATTTGGAAATATAGTAACTTGTTATACAGACAACAACCACAAAATCCCACAAAGGGAAATTGGATGAGTAGCCACATTTTCTGTGGCATTAGTTGAGTGGAAAATATTGCCTAGGACATCAGGGAGAATTGTTGTGGTCTTCTGAAAATAATGCCCTGGCATCATTTATATTACCTGCAAAGGCAGAGAGGTCCCGTAATGTCTTATCAACAATGCAGCATACTTTCAATACTGCACTCAAATGGCAGCCATAATTTTGTGGTCATGTCTCAGGACAGAGTCTTTAACCAACAACTCAGAGGATCGAGCACTGAAATCTTTGCTGTCAATTTTAATTTCTGCCAATCTGACTTGGCTGCAATGTGGCCACATTGTATTGTATTGGCATATATAACTGTAACACAGCTGAAATTTGCCCAGTGTCAGACTCATTAAAAATAGAGATATTTAATACAGTTAATATAAAAATAAAGATCTAATTGTTGATAAACTAGCATTAAATTATACAAATATATCATTTAAATATACTTAGCATGCTTATGTCGATGTTCAATACAGAAGATAAAATACTCCAGTAACCTTGTGAATAGAAGTGAGTGGGATTGTTGTCATTGCTAATTATTGCAAAGCATCCTTGACAATATCAAGCTCTTTATAATGTAATACTGCCTCCTACACAGTCTCTGATGACTAATCAACACCCATTTATATTTGCTATTCACTTTGTTCTATTAAGGGGTTGTTATCAATTGGTGTTCATCAGATCTGCCGTACCACAACCTGCACATTGGTGTAAGATTTAATAACAGCAGGGTCTATAGTTATGAGAAGATTGGGAAACTGTGAGAATATGTAACTACACCCTACTCACTCATGAGGAGGTGGGGATACCTGGTGTTTGGGATGAGTGGATTCCGTTCAGGCTTTTAACAGAGGCAGATATACGTAATTTAATGTAAACCATTTCATGTGCATTACAGGGATAATGCCCTACATCAAAACCTGAACGGTGGTGAACAATTAATAAGCAACATACAGAGGAGGTTTCATGAATATCCTCATCCAAATGATGTTAGTACAAAAGATGAGGCTGAAGTGTATGGGGCCTATATTTAGCTAAAAATGGAGTGGATAATCCATCATGGCTTCCACCCAAGATCCCCGCCATCGCATAAGTCAGTTTTCAGCCAATTTGAGTCATTCCAGATGATATCAAAAATGGCTGAGGAGTTTCAGAAGGAACTGAATACTGCAATTATTTATGAACATTCTGACTTTTGATCTTATGATGAAAAGAAAATCATCAATGAAGCAATTGAAAACATTGCACTTAAGAAACTGTCTTGAGGAACTCAGAGCAATGTCCTGGAGCTGAGATGATTGGTCTCCTTTGTATTAGATGTGAATGGAGAATATTTTCCTTTTTCTCATTTACCAGAATCCAGTTTTACTAGAATCCTTTCATTTTACTTGGCTTCTTGGTGATTAACTTTGCCAAATGCTGCTTTAATGTCAAAAGCAATCAATTCGTCACAACTCAAGAGTTTAGCTCTTCTCTCCATGTTTGGACAAAGGCTGATATGAAGTTTGCAGCTGAATTAAATTGATATGATGCAAGCTTTGCATTTCTGAGTAAATTATGCCTGAGTACACTGTCCATGCCTCTTCTATCAGTTTGACAGTAAGTTAATGGGGAAGCATTATTTGATTCACATTGAATTTTCTTTGGACAAGACATGTCTAGAAAAATTCCTAACTTTTGAGATGTGTTTCAATGAAATTGAATAAATTAACTAATTCTGATGCAAACGTCTTCAGTACCATAGGCAGGAGTTTTGTTGGGAGTCATAATCTTTACTTAATCCAATGTGCTCAGCCATGACTGAATACTCTCTGCCTCTCGGATTCACGATGTTCCAACAGTTTAAAACAATTGACCTCATCAAAGTAGACCACTTGATTGGTGCTTCATTCATCACATTAAGCATTCACTTCTACAATGCATGGGTGCAGTATGTTCCACATACAAGGTACGCTACAACAACTCACCAAGGCTTTTTCAAAGGTATGTTCTTAAAACAAATGACCTCTACCACTATCGGTTTTGATTTGTAGGAGAACAGAATACAGAATATCAAAGAGGGACAAAGGATTGGAGACGGTCATTCAGGTATCTCCACTTTGACAACAGAGGATGAAGCACTAAAGATAATCTGAGCTTTGGCATGCATTTCTGTTGGCAATAGAGAGATGGAAAATAAGCTTGTGACAGAATTACAAATTCCAGTCAAATGCCAGATAACACTTGGGCATATGAACTTCAAGTAAGCTTTGTTAGTACTAATTCATGCACTCATCCCCAACAGGCTGAGCTGCATTCTTCAGTAGATAATGTTGAAGCAGGATAAATGGACCTCAATAGAGATTACTCATACTGAGGATGCACAGTTAAACAACTCAAGTTCACACCTTAGATACACACAACTCATTGTGGCACAGTTTTCAACATAAGAGGTCCCTCAATTATGATGGAGGTTAGGAGAAATTTCTTCTCTCAGCCGGCCACTAACTTTTGGAATTCTATTCTCCGGACAGCATTGGAGGGTGGGCCACTGAATATATTCAAAGCTGAGTTAGAGAGATTTTTGATCTACAGAGGAGTCAAGTGTCATAGGGTTTTGGGTTGGGACAGGCAGAAAATTGAAGTATAAGGCCAGACTCAGATCAGCCATAAAATTATTGAGTAGTGAAGAAGACTTGAGTCTTCTGCTCCCATTTCTTATGTTGTTAAGTTTGAGGTTCAAACAGTTCTCCCTGAAGTTTTTACTGGATTTCCTCCACTTCTTGAGCCACTATCACTATTACTGGATCCTAAATTGGGGAAGAGGGAATTTACTTGGAAGCATTTAATTAAATTCTACACTTCTAAACAATTAGTGCCAGTCATAAAAGGTCAAAAATGTTCTTTAAATTACCTTTGCAGCCTTTTAAATACAAAATATTGCAAGCCTAATTCAAACTATCAGTTTGAACTATCAAACTACTCATCAGAAGCTTGTTGTGGATGCAATGTGAAACAGGAGATTGGAAATTGTTTGATTAATAATGCACAAGCTAGGAACCTCTAATTTGTACCTATTATTAAAAATGCACTCACATAATCCATAAATTTAGCCATGTTCTATGATAACTTGCTTCTTCAATGTTTGGCCTGAAGGCAGGTATGGAACACAGTGGAATGATCTCTGCCATGGATAGGTATGGACAAGTCCCAAATCCATTACAGACAGAAAGGAGTTTGAATCCTGTACTGTTGGCACCAATATGATCCACACCAGTTGTCTAGACAACTGAGCCAACCCCCACTAAGGAGTACAAGGTGTTGTAGCCTGGAGCTATGAATTAGTGATGGTAGAGGCTCCAATTTCTTTCCATCACTTGGTTGACTAGGAACCTCTCCCACTCTTAGCATCTTCTTTGGTTTGTGTTGGTAAGATTTACAAGTTTATACACAACTTGTTTGGCTGTGTTATGAGCACCCCTTCTTTGGCCATCATGTCCTGTATGGGACTTAGATCCAGAGCTTCTGACTCAGAGGCAGGGTTGCAACCTATTGTGCCACAAAATCTCTCTCTATTGTACCTCGTTCTAATGCACAGAGGTAAAGTATCTAACTAACATAGCTAATTGATATATTGGAGCAAATTCAAGTATTAGGTGTGGAAATAGGGTTTAATTAATATATATGTACACCTCCGAGGTTCTGCTTGATATGAGTATAACCTTGATGCACATGTGATAGTGATTCTGCCAGAAGGTTAGAACTAGAACAGCTCATAGCAGTTTTCTCTGTAGCTATAGTATCATGTTTATATCAGTAACAATTATTGTTTTGTAAAAATGGAGGCTTGGCCTGAAATTAGCTGAAAAACAAAAAAAACTCATACCAGAACATTAGGTTCAGAAGAAACTAGCTGGCACGACATAATAGGACATATTAATTTTGGAGTACAATTGAACAATGTTGAATTTGTTTCCATTGGACGATAACGTATAATAGATAATTAACTGAATGTTTTTGATCTTACACTATACAGTACTTATATCTTGAGGAAACTGTTTAAAAGAACTGATAGTATCAATTGATAAGAGCTAACCCAAGTAACTATCATTCACAGACCAAACAAAATACTTGGCTGTTAAAAGATTAAATTGAATATCCAAAGCAAAATGGAGTAACATAAGTACAGCCAGAAATAAAGTCAGAAGCAGCAAATTGCAAACAGAAAGAAATAGGTTGAACAGCAAACGAAAGGAAGATAATTCAACACAAGCAGAAGCAGGAAGGTAGGTTTTGGGAGCATCAGTTGACGTAACTTAAACTGAAGACAGTTGTACACTGAAGCTAGAGCTTTGTGAACATCAGCATGAGTTACAGAGAAAGGCAAAACCATATTCATGTTGAAATTTAAAAGAATTCTGTAAATACTTGGTAGGTCAAGCAGCTTCTGTGGAGAGGGAAATAGAGTGAACTTCTCACACTGATTAACTTTCTTAAGGATATTAGTGATGTTGACCATCAGGCTGGTGGGTGAGGTGTCAATGGATTCAGCCCCATAATTCTGTATCATTTTGTTATAGATTATTCAATAATAATGTTCAGAAAGAAGGAAAAAAAGATTTTCAATTTTTCACAAAGTTATAAAAATATAGCATCTGAAGAAGGTCATTTTCTTCATTGGTGAATTAAAAATAATTATTTTTTCAGAAAAATACAATGTAGTTGTGCACATAGAAACATAAAAACTAGAAGCAGGAATAGTTTGGCCTTTAAGGTTATTGCTGTTGATCTTGCAAAATAAAAATTGTAGGTAGAGGGTCAAGAAATGTCTGGAGTGCCCCATCTAGATGCATACTCACCCTCCTCTGCTACAATTTCCACAAAGTTGAGGGTCACAGATAGGGTGGCAGTGTAGGGGCTAAGCATGGATGCAGTGTCCTGAGAAGAGACTGTGAGAATGGGCGGGGGAGGGGGGGGGGTCCTTCTGCATGGAGCCTCATCCATCTGGGTGCCTGCTGGAATCACTTTGAGAGAAATGGTCACCCAGAATGAGGTCAAGGTTCCTTGTTGCACATTGCATTACTGTTGTTTTTGCACACCTATGGGTAAAGACATGTGAATGAAAGTCTGTGTGCATTTCTGGAAGTCACTGAGCCTTGTTTTTCCATGGTTTTCCATGGACCTTGTTTCCCATGACAGCCACCAATTTATCCATGGAGCTGGTCAGAGCCAATATGGGAGTGATAATGTTAGCAGACTCTTTTCGTGTTCAATAGAGTTTGCTGGCTTTCTCCAACAAACTGACTCCTGCTCCTGATTCTGTTTGTGCATTTGCATTAAGTTATTAATAAGCAATGTCATGGAGTTATCCTCTGCCTGGGACTGAATAGGTTCCTGGTCTTGAGTAGTCCTCTGAATATCAGAGACTTGCTATGTTTCCTCCTCAGTCAACTGCAGAGACATGCCTCTGATGTGCTTAATTAAAATGCCCATGAGGTGAAATATCTGAGTTAGTTAAGAGTGCAGAAAGAAAGCTTTTCTGGTGTAACTACTGCAGGATCTATTGCTTCTTCCTCAAAAGTGGAGGATGATCTGATGTCCAGAGGGGCTGGTCTCTAGTGGATGGATGCTGGGTGGTTGCTGCTGCTACTGTCTGCATAAGACAAGAGAAGAGGTGAGTGTCGAAAAGTGTGGCCCTGGAAAAGGCACATCAGCTCAGCAGCATCTGTCGAGCAGGGGAGTCTACATTTCAGGCATAAGCCCTTCATCAGAAAAAAAGTGAGTTGCGCAATAGATGTGGAAGCTTGAACATGTTAAAAATTTGTTCACAATGGTGACAAGGTGGGAATAGCACAGTACAGTACCTTGAAGTCCACTTGGTTCCCAGGGCATGGAGGTCTCGGTATTATCACATGAACATTCACAGACTTCTGCTATGAGTTCAAGGATTTTGCACTTATTTGGGATGAGAAGACTAGTGTCAGCCATCCTGTCACCCATCTTTGCACTTTCAGCATAATTTTAAGCTGGTTCCTCCTGTAATTATGCAAAGACAGGTTTTGAGGGGGCTACAAGTGACTCGAAAAGCTTGAAGTGGTGATGTCAGTGCAGGAAAGGCAGTGACATGTCCCAAATGAACGAGAAGGAAGAGCAGACGGCTGGAAGGTTTCATAGTCTGGGGAGTGGGGTGAGTGACAGTGAGGGAGAGGAAAGGAGAGCAGTGCACCATGAGTCTTGGTGCGAGCTAGGTGCAGTATCTGAATTAGAATTTCTGTAAGGTGCAAAAGGAAGGGTGTTTCCACTTAGAGTTGTGGCACTGCTAGACACCCTTCCAGAACATGAACCCTGCACAAAGCAGGTGACTGCTGACTATTTCTGCCACTACTGACCGCAAGGTTTCGCAGAACAGTGCCTACGAAACCAGACCCAGAATTAATGAGGTGAGCTGCAGAGAATATCATGAGAAAAGTCTCCAGGCTCATTGAGAGGAGCAATCCTCGAAACTCCCTGGAGTTGACATTTAGGCAAAATATATGAAGATTCAGTACTTAGAATCTGCTGTTTAACCTACTCTTTGTGTGGGCTTGTCACTTGTCTCTTTGGAGCGTTAATACCTTGCAAAGTGAATAGATTCTGTTGTGCTTATGTGACAAGATTGCCCTTCTTAGGAATTGTCTGTGATTCCTCTTTGTTATGCTTCCAGCATAATCTTGATAATTTTATGAAGTTAAATCTTGTTTGAACTGTAATGAATCAGGCAAAGATTCCTGAATAATTCCAACAACAATTCTATTTATGAATTCAGATTTTATAGCTCCACAGCTACAGTTTTCCAAGTTCCTCTATAGTTCAGATTTCTGAAGCCTATCCCCATTTAGAAAATAGTCCATGCCTCTATAATTCCAATAAAAGTGCAATACCTCACACTTCCCCACATTCTATTTCATCTGTCACTACTTTGCCTACTTTCCTATTCTCTCCACATCTTTCTGCACCCTCCCACCTCCTCAACACTACCTGTCCCTCTACCTATCTTTGTTTTATCTGCACAATTAGCACCAATGTCCTCAGTTCCTTCATCCAGATCATGAATGTATAATGTGAAAAGCTATGGTCCCAGCACTGATCCCTGCAA
Source organism: Hemiscyllium ocellatum (assembly GCF_020745735.1). NCBI lineage: Eukaryota > Metazoa > Chordata > Chondrichthyes > Orectolobiformes > Hemiscylliidae > Hemiscyllium > Hemiscyllium ocellatum. The sequence continues at coordinate 56,240,413 of NC_083407.1, read as the reverse complement.
ACTCCACTAGTCACTGCTTGCTGTCCTGAAAAAAAACCCTTTATTCCCACTCTCTGTCTTCTCCCAGTCAATCAACCATCTATCCATGCCTGTACCCTATCCCTACCATTATCTTATTTAGCAGCCTCCTGTGCAGCACCTTGTCAAAGTCCTTCTGGAAATCCAAATAGATCAGATCTGCTGGCTCTTCTTTATCTAACTTGTTTCTTACCTCCACAAAGATTTCTAACAGATTTTTCAGGAATGACCTCCCCTTGATGAAGCAGTGCTGACTCTGCCCTATTTTACCATGCACTTCCAAGTACTCTACAATCTCACCTTTAGAATGGACTCTAAAATCTTACCAATAACTGAGGTCAGACTAACTGCTCATAATTTCTTGTCTTCTCCCTCCTTCACTTGTTAAACAGTTGTGTTACATTAGCCAATTTCCAGTCCTCTGAGACCCTGCCTAACTCCAGCGACTGCTGAAAGATCACCACCAGTGTCTCCACAATTCTCAGCTATGTCCATCATAGCTCTGGGAAGTAGTCTATCTGGTTTATCCACCTTCAGGCCTTCTAGCTCTCCCAACACCTTCCCCTATGTGATGGCCACCACACTCACCTCTGCTTCCTGATTCTCTTCATGTTCTTTCTCTTGAAGACCATTACTTCTATAAATAACAATTATGTTTCATTTTCCTTGTCTGTAATGTTTCAAACTGTGCATTGAATAGATGTGTTACTCTTTTCTTCCCATTAAAGCTTTTTAACTCTGCAAAATAGTAATGCTTTTTAAATGTATGGCTTTAATGGTGATTCCTGTGCATTTTTGCAGTCAAAATGGACCTTTCCTGCCTAATGCAGGCAAAATGTAGTTTTTTTGCCTTTCACAATGCATGCCCTTTTCCACAAGTTCACCAAATGAAACCTTGTACCCATCCTTAATAAGTACCTTCTGTCAGTTCCACAGTTTAATCTTGGAACTCCCACGCTTATACCACTCCGTAAGCACTTTAAACTGTATTTTTCTGTGAGACTATGTTTCCCTAATTTTCTTTGAAATTTTCTTGGTGCTGCAACCTTAAAGTAAAATCCTGTTTAGATTAGATTCCCTATGGTGTGGAAACAGGCCATTCAGCCCAACCAGTCCTCACCGACCCACCAAAGAGTAACCCACTCAGACACATTTCCCCTCTGACTAATGCACCTAATACTATGAACAATTTAGTATGGCCAATTCATCTGATCTCTCTTGGTTTCCTTGTATGTATGTCTTGTGCTTCCATGCTGTGGCACTAACACTGATTGTGAGCTCTGAACATTTCCTACCATTTGTCCAGCCTCTTCAGTCTTTTTTTGTGCTATTGACTTAAAGCTTTTCCTCTTGCCCAACAAGAACTTTAATCTTTATTCATGCAATTAGGATTTGTCACTTCCTAGCCTAACGTCTTACCTGGAATGCTCTTGTAAATCTTTACTTCCCAATGGAATCTGTATCTGACAGATGTGACTCATCTTCTAAATCTCTTTAATTTACACACTTCTTTTGTGATTAGATTAGATTACTTAGCGTGGAAACAGGCCATTCGGCCCAACAAGTCCACACCGACCCGCCGAAGCTCAACCCACCCATACCCCTACATTTACCCCTTACCCCCTACCACTACGGGCAATTTAGCATGGCCAATTCACCTGACCTGCACATCTTTGGACTGTGGGAGGAAACCAGAGCACCCGGAGGAAACCCACGCAGACACAGTGAGAACGTGCAAACTCCACACAGTCAGTCACCTGAGTCAGGAATTGAACCTGGGTCTCAGGCGCTGTGAGACAGCAGTGCTAACCACTGTGCCACCGTGCCGCCCACCAGGTGCTTCCTACCAGGCAGAAATAAGAGCTTTAGGTTGAGGCATTGTCCCTCCCTTCTTGTTCTTTCTTTGAGTTCTTGCTAACTGCAGGTTTTTTCAGGCACTTGCATCTGCAGGCTGTCTGCATAATGTAAAGATTGTCTTTGTAACCTTTCTGTATTTTTGATTGTGGTTTGGAATGGGAAAAGAACTGTTTTAAAGAAAAACAAAAATTGTTTCAGGATTGTGACACTTTTTAAAAACAAGTAACATCGTAAGTACTGTTTAAAAGTAACTAGTTTAATTGGTAGTGGATGGTTTATAGCTAAGTTGGAACCAAAAGCTGTATGCAAATGATGATGCAGATGACAATGAGTAGCTCATTAGTCTATGGACCTGTTCACAATGACAAGGGCCTTCTGCTTGCCAATGATGATGTGATTGGCCATCACAAACTTGAACAGCCATCACAATCCTATGAACAGGATTGTGAGAAGCTATCAGATCCCCACAAGCTCAGGAGTTATCTCTGTTCTCTTCAGCTAAAAAAAAACACTTTAAGCTTGAATTAATTTTTCATTCTGCAGTTGCTATAAGCTGTGCCTTTAAATTAAAAAGTTAGTGAGTGAACCAGTCACCCTGTGCCTCCTGCAATTAAGTGAAAGCACCTGAAAAAGAAACATTGAGAAGCAGTATTCAAATCAGCACAAGAAACATCATAACAAATTCTGTGAACAGAGAATCCTGACCTGCTTTTCTATTCTTGCCCTCTGTCCATAAAATCAATACTTTTCCTGTTTATGATTGCCTATATGTGTGTTTAAGGATGAGTTTATGAGCAGGTTAGAGTTTGAATTAGTCAAGTAATATGCTGGTTGTTCATAATTGTTTATCTGTAGTTAGAATGTATTTGCAACAAATAACAATGCTTGTCAAATACTGAAACGTGGTCCACACATTTGTCAACCTGTTTCTAAAAGGCATGTAAATTGTGGAATTCTGCTTTTTTTTTCAAAATCCTTAAATTTTGTGACTCTGGGAATAGATGAGCCTGATTTTCAGCACAATACTCCAGTGAGGCATAACAATGAATGGTTCTTAAAGCAGCAAAGCCTTTCAAGCTGTGAACTCACTTGGTCTTCTAGAAAAGTCTTCTGTTGGATCCAATGGATTTTTGCACCATTATACCTTGTGGCATTCAGCAATGCTGATCACATGTGGCAAGTATAGGCAGGTGAATGCTGCCATCATTCCTACTTCTTTTACTGGATTTGAGGGCTTATTTAATTGACAATGATGTTTTAGAATTACCCTTAACATGAGGAGGCTCACTTTTAATTAGATTCAGTTTATTGCACAATAGAGTCTGGAGACAAATTACATTAGCTACTTAGCCATTGCAACAAGGAATTTTGGGAGAGATAGATAACATACATGTCCCCTTCAAGATCCAGAGCTATTCTCCTAATTTGCCCATTTCATGACATCATCAAATTGGGTGGAGCATAATCCAGTCTCCTGACACTTTCAGGATTATTACTGATAGAAAACTGCAGATTTCTCATCTCCAAGATCAAATCTACACAACAGAGAGCTGAAGAGACCAGTTATTCACAATACAAATGTAAAAGACTATACCGTTTATCACTTATTGTATTTCAGTTGTCTTTTAGCCTTAAGGCATTCTCAACAGATATTTGTGTTTGATGATGTAGCTGAAACTGAACTCTGAAACTTAAATCTTTTATTAACCAAGGACTCAGAAAATCTCCTGTGCAGTCTATAGAAGACCACAGTAAGTCTCTATAGCTGCAGGCCAGATGGTGTTGTCATTGACTTTTAAGGTCCTGAAAATTGCAAGTCTTTAAAAGTTTCACAGTCGGATTCTAACATGCCAGGTCTATCTGTGAAGAAAATTGACCTGACAGGAAAATAGCAAATAACTTTGTGACCATGATGTGGAGGTGTTAGTGTTAGACTGGAGTGGACAAAGTTAAAAATCATACAACACCAGGTTATCGTCCTACAGGTTTATTTGGAAGCACTAGTTTTCGGAGCATTATTGCTGATGAAGGAGCAGTGTTCTGGAAGCTAGTGCTTCCAAATAAACCTGTTGGACTATAATCTGGTGTTGTGATTTTTAACTTTAACTTTGATACTCATCTCTTTAAGGGAATCCCTCAACAATCTGACTTTAGGTATTTCAACCAATCTGAACTGTAACCAGGAGTGGATGAGGGCACATTTTTCTGCTGGGCCTGCAGCAACTGATGTCCTACAACAAATCAAACTCTTGAATTGGTAATTATTTTATCCTTAATACTTGTAGATGTGTATAATTTTCTTTAATTGTATCTTTCATTATGTGCAGTGTATGATTGATATTAGGTTTAGAATCAGGGTGAGTATATGAATAAAAAAAATCAGTTTTTATTATTTTAAGGACGACAAAACATCTGCTGCTGGTAGTTTAAATTAATCATATACTAACAGGAACTTAAAAACACACACATCTACTATACCATAAATAAGTCTATTACAGACCTTAAAGAAAATGAAATTGGATGTTTTAGTTTATCTCACCTCCTCTTTCTAACATAACAGTGGTTTGATATAGAGTACCAGGGTAATCATTTACCATGCGGAAGTAATATAATGAAAAACTTTGTGGCCTAGTACTTGATTTTAGTCCACTATTGTTTGGATGCTGGAGTATATGGCTTCTAATATGGAAGATAAGAAGGGCATATTCATTGTGAGTTAGACAGTGGCATCTGTCACTATGGTGTGACCAGTTGTTCAGCCCCCTTCACCTGAAACAGCTGTTACAACCTTTACGTATGTAAGTAAGAGGCCTAACCTTTTTGAGGTCACTGTGCAAAACTGGATTGCCTCGTGTACAATTTGTATAAGCTGCAACCAGGAAAACTAAGTATATACACAGCTATTTGCCAATCCTAGAGTCATAGAGATGTACAGCATGGAAACAGACCCTTAGGTACAACCCGTCCATGTTGACCAAATACATCAACCCAATCTAGTCCCACCTGCCAGCACTTGGCCCATATCCCTCCATACCTTTCCTATTCATATACCCATCCAAATGCCTCTTAAATGTTGCAATTATACCAGCCTCCACCACTTCCTCTGGCAGCTCATTCCATACATGTACCACTCTCTACATGAAAAGGTTGCCCCTTAGATCTCATTTATATCTTTCCCCTCTCACCCTAAACCTATGCCCTCAAGTTCTGGACTCCCCAACCCCAGGGGAAAGACTTTGTCTATTTATCCTATCCATGCCCCTCATAATTTTGTAAAACTCTATGAGATCACTCCTTAGCCTCCGACGCTCCAGGGAAAACAGCCCCAGTCTGTTCAGCCTCTTCCTATAGCTCAGATCTTCCAACCTTGGCAATATCCTTGTAAATCTTTTCTGAACCCTTTCAAGTTTCACAACATCTTTCCAATAGGAAGGAGACCAGAGTTGCCCACAATATTCCAACAGTGGCCTAACCAATGTCCTGTACAGCCGCAACATGACCTCCTAATTCCTGTACACAATACTTAGACCAATAAAGGAAAGCATACCAAATTATCCTATCTACCTGCGACTCCACTTTCAAGGAGCTATGAACCTTCACTCCAAGGTCTCTTTGTTCAGCCACACTCCCTAGGATCTTACCATTATGTCTATAAGTCCTGCTAAGATTTGCTTTCCCAAAATGCAGCACTTCGCATTTGTCTGATTTAAACTCCCTCTGCCACTTATCAGCCCATTGGCCCATTTGGTCAAGATCCCATTGTAATCTGAGGTAACCTTCTTCGCTGTCCACGACACCTCCAATTTTGGTGTCATCTGCAAACTGTACCTCTCCTGCTTGCATCCAAATAATTTATATAAATGACGATAAGTAGAGGACCCAGCACAGATCCTTGTGGCACTCCACTGGCCACAAGCCTTCATTCTGAAAAACAACCCTCCACCACCACCCTCTGTCTTCTACCTTTGAGTTAGTTATGTATTCAAATGGCTAGTTCTCCCTGTATTCCGTGAGATCTAATCTTGCTCACCAGTCTCCCATGGGGAACCTTGTTGAATGCCTTCCTGAAGTCCATATCGATCATATCTACTGCTCTGCCTTCATCAATCCTCTTTTTACTTCTTCAAAAAACTCAATCAAGTTTGTGAGACTTGATTTCCCACACACAAAGCCATGTTGACTGTCCCTAATGAGTCCTTGTCTTTCCAAATACATGTACATCCTGTCCTTCAGGATTCCTTCCAACAACTTGTCCACCACCAATCAGGCTCCCTGGCTTGTCCTTACCACCCTTCTTAAACAGTGACACCACGTTAACCAACCTCCAATCTTATACTGCCTCACCTGTGACTACTGATGATACAAATATCTCAGCAAGAAGCCCGGCAATCCCTTGCCTAGCTTCCCATAGAGTTCTAGGGTACACCTGATCAGGTCCTGGGGATTTATCCACCTTTATTCATTTCAAGACATCCAGCACTTCGTCTTCTGTAATATGGACATTTTTCAAGATGTCACCATCTATTTCCCTACATTCTATGTTTTCCATGTCCTTTTCGAGAGTAAATACTGATGCAAAACACTCATTTAGTACCTCCCCATTTTCTGCAGCTCTAAACCAAGGTTGCCTTGCTAATCTTTGAGGGGCCCTATTCTCTCCCTAGTTATCCTTTTGCCCTTAATGTATTTGTAAAAGCCCCTTGGATTTTCCTTAATTCTCCTTGCCATATCCTCTTTTTGTCCTCCTGATCTCTCTCTTAAGTATAAAGCCCTACTGCCTTTATACTCTACTAAGGATTCACTCAATCTATCCTGTCGATACCTGACATATGCTTCCTTCTTTTACTTAACCAAATCCTCAAATTCTTTAGTCATCCAGCATTCCTGACAAGCACTATTACCTGTGCATCCAACAGGTTACATTTTAATAATATATTTATCTGAAAATGGAACTGCAAAATGTGAAGTCCATTTCCTAGCTCTGTATTCCAAACACACTTTATACTTCTGGTACTGTTTGCCTTGTCACCTGATTGTCACCTTGATTCCTATTCCATTACTCTGAACACCCTAACCCAAAGTCTTGATTGTCCCTGACACTCTGTGTCATCCCACTCTAGATCACAACTCCATAAACTAATGAACCTTTCCGGGTGGATCCATAACTAACTGACCTCCCTCAACCTGAATACCTCTTCCCATCACATTTCCATTGCATGCCTACTTCTCTACTCGGCTTTGATTGCAACCCCTTTGATGACCTACCTGCCTAAGTGCCAATATCAGGTATATCTCAGTCCTAGATTGTTAATTTCAGTGATCATTGCCTGCCTTCAATTCATGTCACTTGCCAAAGTAAATATCTCATCTAATATTGTCATGGCAGGGGAATGGAAAAATACTGAAAAAATATATGCTGTTAAAATGAGATACCTAAAAGCACCATCCAATCAGTTTACTCAGATCTTTAGGTTTCCGTTCACATCAAAACCTAGGTTGTTGACAAATTTCTTTTCACAGAGTTCTCTCAATGTGAATTCAAACGGACATTTATACAATACTTCATTGTTATAATAATCTCTATTACCACTTTCAAAAATAACAAATTATTTATAACATTAAAAATTATCAGTTTTATGCACACATGCTCAAGTTAGGAATGAAAGACTGAAGTCCACATTGGCAGGATTAGTCTGACTGCTTCAACAAAAGAACAGGGTTTTATTAATTACAGGGCATATGTTTGCAATGACACTGATAGACCATGTTTGTATGCAAGGCTCCCAGTTGTCTTTGAAAGGTTTAAGGTTGTAACGTACATAAATAATTTAGTAATTCAGCCTGTACTTCAATAGCAAAACACATAATTTGCTGGTGATGTCAAGCAAAGGATCGTCCTTAAACGCAGAGGCAATTTAATCCTTTTCTTTTCAGTAAATTTCCATTTCATAGATCTTTGATCACCAGTAAAGTGTGCTTAAGCTATATGGCATTAGCACCATCAAAAACATTAGCAGACTCAGTCCAGGAATACTGAAAATTAAATTTATCTACGTCATTTCCTAAAAAATAAACAATATTTTCAATGTCCTGATGTACTGTATATTTTGCGCCATTGTAAAATAGTTTTGATGTGGTGCTGGTTTATTTACATTGAATTATTCAACAATTCAAATTAAGTAATCTTTTGGCAAACTAACGGCTTTGAATTATGAGGAAAAAATTATGGTACAAATCTTGATTTTTGACTATGATTTGGGTGACATGGTGGCACAGTGGTTAGCACTGCTGCGTCACAGTGCCAGAGACCTGGGTTCAATTCCCACCTCAGGTGACTCTCTTTGTACATTCTCCACATCTCTGTGTGGGTTTCCTTTGAGTGCTCTGGTTTCCTCCCTCCCACAATCCAAAAAAATGTGCAGGTTAGGTGAATTGGCCATGCTAAATTTCCTGAAGTGTTAGGTGAAGGGGTAAATGTAGGGGAGCGGGTTGGTGTGGACTTGTTGGGCTGAAGGCCTGTTTCCACACTGTAACTAATCTAATTAATATATTTACAGCAAAGTTTGTGTGAAACCATGAGATTTGATTTCACTCACTAGTTCCCTTTACCTGAAGTGGGTTTTGTATCCTGCCCTGGGCACACTTAACAGTTCTTGGAATAGCACCGGCATAAACTGGGCATAAGTCATCTGCCCATCCTGTAGGGAAGATGGAAGATAGCAACCATATAATATACGGTAGAAATGTAGTTTCAAAGTAACAGCAGTTGTGTTCCTGACATACATACACCTAAATACACTTAAAAATCCTGCAGGATTTGAAAGATTTAAACAAATCCCACATAATTATATTGGATAAAATGTAACAGTTCTTGGATTTATTCTTTATTTTATCAGATTTAATTGGATCCTCTGAGATGAATATGAAATCTTAAGGAATTTTAAGTTTCAAAACTCTTAGAAATCTGAAGGCAGAATTTAACAGTGGGGCACTATTCCTGCTAATGGAACCAGAAATGTGCTTTATCCCTTTCCCATGCGTTTACAATTAACATCGAAAGTGTCAGTACCATACAGGAGACTTGTGTGATTCTGTGGCAGTGGAGATTTTTCAATCATGAATCCAATCATCAGCTGACAATGCAGTAGGTGTGGGCAGGTTAATCAAGAGCCATCTGGACAAATATGGAGGCTCTTTATCACAGCCAAATATCTCCTGCCCAACTCCATTGCAATTAACATAAAGGTTATTGAGTGCATGAAGCATTTTCAAGTTCAAATTTACATGTAATCGTTTCACATTACATTTGTTTCAACTTACTCATGTGTAATCATTACTGTTTGTTGAGACTGGCTTCATCTAGCATGTCTCAGGATTGCCTTGCATTGATGGTTATGGAGGTAAGGACATTGCTTTATTGCCCAAGGATCATGGACTGCGATACAGTCAATATCTATACACTCAGTGTCTACTGGATACATGCATCTTTGTACTCCATTGCTTTAGCCAGAAGTGCTCAGCATGAGTGGCAAGGTGAGAATGGGTCAGGAGACATTGACCTTGCTCTAGGTGCCTCTTCTTTTCAGGGAGATAGTGTGATGCCAGCAGGTATCTCCAGGGAAGAAAAACATCATATAGGCACCCCGAAATTTCTTTTTCTGAGGTACTTGACAATTTGACTTTCCCCATGCCTGTCATTCCAAAGCTTGCAGTACATCAAAACCAGAAGGATAAGACCACATCTTTATGTCGCCATTAATGTGCCTGCTTTACCCCAGAGTCCTTGGCTCTTGCAATGACAATGCCATTGCTTGCCTGCATTCTGCTCACATTAAGGCCACAGAAACCATACCATCAGCCTGGCTGTTAGATTGTTTCATACTACTACAAGCTAGTTGCTATTCCCCTTGCAATAAAATTGTACCTCACAGGTAGACGTTGCTAACTGCCCCTTTGCATTGAAGCACTACAGCCAGAGACTGCAGCTTGAAGTTATCCACAGAAGCAGCTTGACCCTACCCGGTAATAAACAATATTCTGAGGTTAGTTGTGTTGCCATTGCCCAGTTGTGTGGATGGAGTGTACAGGGAGAAACCAAGTCCATTAACCATGCAGACACCTGCAGTAGTTGCCTTTGTTCCTTACAAAGAGAAAAAAATGGAAGGTGGCTGGCACAGCTGGGCACTCACTTAAACTCAAGGCAGAGGAAAACATTTTGTAAATACTCTCACCACCTTATAGAAGGTACTTGATCTCTCCTGTAAGGAGGGGAGGACTTCATTGCAAAAGTTTTTCTCGATGGTAAGAATCTGATTTTTGGACTCTTGGTTGATTACATCATCAGTCTTGCCACCTGAAGCAAAGGAAAATCATACAATCTCCATGCAGTCCAAACAGTTATATGACATCTTACTACCAGAGACCTCTTTTGTTGTAATGCATGATTTTGTATTTGTTGCACTGAATGCATTTTTGATGCAATATAATAAACTATGACTCAGTGAGATGTAAATGAAACCAGTGGATGCTTCTTGGCTGGGATGTCTGCAACATATAGCTGAAATGGTGGTAGCCTGCTCGCCTTGCTGCTCTATTGCTGTGGTTAACAGTTGTGATCATCCTCCACCTGCATGAAGTCTTTAGGGGCCTCACACAAGAGGACCCTCCTTCACCTGTGCTAGCGATAGCTCTCTCTCTCGATTATATGATGTGTTGGAACTGATCAACGGACTGAAAAGTCATGACACACTTTTACCAAGGACTGCATTTCCAGACCAGGAGGAACCTGAGTGGAGTCCCCGGCGTTTCATGTACGGCATCCACTTTTTCAAATCTACCCTACCCTTTCCTGTGCACACGTAAAGAGGGGTGAAACCAGGGTTTTATATAAGTTCTGCATACGTATAATCCAGTTTTCTAGATGTAAATATAACACTCCATTAGCTTTCTTCATTATTGTCTGTACTCATTCATGATATTTTAAATGCCTATGCACCTGAACGCCAAAGTCTCCATGTATTTAACTTCATGCCATCTAGAAAGTACTCTGATCAATCCTATTTCAATCTGAAATGGGTAACCTCACACTTGCTTACATTGAACTCCATCTGCCCCAGTTTTGTGCATTGACTTAGTCTTTTATTATCTCTTTGTAATTTTATGCTATCATCTGGGGGTGGCACGGTGGCACAGTGGTTAGCACTGCTGCCTCACAGCGCCTGAGACCCTGGTTCAATTCCCGACTCAGGCGACTGACTGTGTGGAGTTTGCACGTTCTCCCCGTGTCTGCGTGGGTTTCCTCCGGTTTCCTCCCACAGTCCAAAGATGTGCGGGTCAGGTGAATTGGCCATGCTAAATTGCCCGTAGTGTTAGGTAAGGGGTAAATGTAGGGGTATGGGTGGGTTGCGCTTCGGTGGGTCAGTGTGGACTTGTTGAGCCGAAGGGCCTGTTTCCACACTGTAAGTAATCTAATCTATTTTTTCTACAATGTCACTAACTTTGTGTCATCCACAAATTTGGATACATGCCTTTCTATGTCATTATTCTAGTTGTTAATAAATCTTGTGAATAATTGAGGCCCAAACACTGATTCTACCAATTTAAATACCTACCCATTATCCTTACTTTCTGTCATCTGCGACTCTACCAATTTTACAGCCATGTCAGTAATGTATCCTCAATTCTTAGTACCCTTAGGTAATTGTGTTTTATGTGGGATTTTATTAATCACCTTATGGAAGTCTATATAAACAATACCCATCAACATTCCCTTGTCCACTGTCTTAGTCATCTCCTCAAAATGTTCAATGAGGTTTGTCAGGCATGATCTACCTGTCATAATTTTCATGTCGGTTCTCCTTGATTAACTGGAAATGTTCAAGGTGTTCAGTTCCTCCATTCTTAATTATAGACTCTAACAATTTCCCCATCACAGATGTTAGTCTAACAGGTCGATAATTCTCTGTTTTTCCTCTTTCATCCTTCTTAAAAAGCAGAGTGCATGTGCAATTTTCTGATCCAGAGGACAGTCTCCTATATCTAGAGAACTTTGAAAGATTATACTTAGGGCGTCTACAATGTCCTCCTCTATTTCATTTAACACCCTTAGGTGGAAACAGTCAAGTCTTGGACACTTTTCACTCTTTAATTCCATTAGTTTCCTTATTATCGATATTTTACAGACAGGCCTGTTTCCACACTGTAAGTAATCTAATCTAATCTAATCTAATCTAAATTGACACTATCCTTCTCCTGGCAATGAAGGAGCAGCTCGAGTGAGGTAAAGGTTCCTCACTCACCTCTTGCCTTGCCATTAGGGCTGAGCAGCAATGGCTAGAGTGATGGACACTGTGGCATCCAGCTGGTCCGCTCAGGAGGGAAAAAAGAGAGAATACACATTAACAAGGATCAGAAATAGTGACATTATAAGAATTCATTTCTAAATTCATTCATTTGTGGGATGTGGGTGTCGCTGGCTGGCTGACCAGCATTTATTGCCCATCCCTAATTGCCCTTGAGAAGGTGGTGGTGAGCTGCCTTGTTGTACCGCTGCAGTCCACCTGCTGTGGGTTGACCCTCAATGCCATTAGGGATGGAATTCCAGGATTTTGACACAGCTACTGTGAAGGAATGACAATATATTTCCGAGTCAGGATGGTGAGTGGCTTGGTGTGGAAATTGAAGGTGGTGGTGTTCCCATGAATCTACAGCTGTTATCCTTCTAGATCGAAGTGGTCATGGGTTTGGGACGTGCTGGCTGAGGATCTTTGGTGAATTTCTGCAGTGCATTTTGAAGATAGCACACACTGCTGCTACTGAGCATTGGTGATGGAGGGAGTGGATGCTTGTGGATGTAAAACCAATCAAGTCAGCTGTTTTGTCCTGGATGGTGTCAAGTTTCTTCAGTGTTGCTGAGTCTGCACTCATCCAGGGAAGTGGGGAGTATTCCATCACACTCCTGACTTGTGCCTAGTAGATGGTGAACAGGTTTTGGGGAGCCAGGAGGTGGGTATGCTGTAGACATGAGGGAATGGCAATGTAATTAGATTACTTACAGTGTGGAAACAGGCCCTTCGGCCCAACAAGTCCACACCGACCCGCCGAAGCGCAACCCACCCATACCCCTACATATACCCCTTACCTAACACTACGGGCAATTTAGCATGGCCAATTCACCTGACCCGCACATCGTTGGACTGTGGGAGGAAACCGGAGCACCCGGAGGAAACCCACGCAGACACGGGGAGAACATGCAAACTCCACACAGTCAGTCCCCTGAGGCGGGAATTGAACCCAGGTCCCTGGCGCTGTGAGGCAGCAGTGCTAACCACTGTGCCACCGTGCCACCCGAATATATAGTAATGAACAATGTTTCTTCCTTGTTTGTAGGACGTGTAGATATCAGCGTCTCTTCAGAAGATGGTTGCACTTACACTAGCAGAGTAGATCTCTTCATAGCAGTGTAAGATATTTCACTAGATTGTGGTCACAGCACTAACCCAGGTGACAATCTCGGACCAGGCTGGCAGGGTCTGGTATCTTGATTGTCTCTGTCAGTCCTGTGGGAAGAGAAAATCACTCCTTTGCACGACCTCATCCATCATTCCTGTCTTCAAAGTGGGGTGCTAATTTTCCCTTGTTTGTCCTATCCATGATGGATGTCAGGTCCGTTACTGTACTGTTTGACTCTATGGCTCTACATTCAGGGGAACTCCAGACTGCCAACCGTTAATCAGTTGCATAGCAGTCTTTTAAATATGATGTTGGTGCCAGAGGTCTCACAATATCCCGACAGAAGTGAGTAAGACTGTCTATGGCAAGTGAACGAAACTAGTTAGCAATGCACCAGAGGGGGACCATTGTGGCAAGATGTCTTCCCTCAAGAAGATGATGGTTTGTCCCTCTGCTCTTGCACCTACCCCTCTCTTTCCTCCCCATCCTAATTTACGTATGTCATTTGGCAACTGGCCATTTATGTTGTCACCCATCAATCACTTACCTAAACCCTCTCAGCCAATGACTATGACTCTTGATGCCAGAATGTCCATTGTCCCTTTGCTCAGCTCTGTTTGAATATTAGTTTTCATTCATGTTAAGAACTAAAACTTCCTATTTCTGAACGATATGGATAGTGTGGCACCCAATAAATGTTTTGTTTTTATGCTTTTGGAAGGCCTATTGTTAATGTGACACAGTTAAGTGAGGTTTCATGCTACAAGGGAAATGCTGAAGAAAAGTCGACAGAACTGCAGACGCTGTAAATCAGAAATGAAAACAGAGGTTGCTGGAAAAGCTGAACAGTGTCTGTGAAAAAAAAATCAAAGTTAACATTTCAGGTCTGGTGACCTTTCCTCAGAACTGAATATGGGGTGCTGAGTATGCACATGTTTCAGGGGGATCCCATATTCCAACACAATATTTCACTGAAACAAAATGCAACTCATTCAAGTTTGGATAAGAGATATGTTGTTTCACACCACAATGGCACTGGAGGACAGAAAAGAGATGGTGAGCAGGTAGAACTGTGTATATCAGTGTACATTGGAAAGCTAATCCTAAATGCAATGAGAATGTAAAATGCCATAAGTAAAGAAGCGACTTGCTCTTGGGTGGTGCGGTGGTGCGGTGGTTAGCACTGCTGCCTCACAGCGCTAGAGACCAGGGTTCAATTCCTGCCTCAGGCAACTGTCTGTGTGGAGCTTGCACATTGTCTGTGTGGGTTTCCTCAGGTTTCCTCCCACAATCCAAAAATGTGCAGGTTAGGTGAATTGCCCATGCTAAATTACCTGTAGTGTTAGATGTAAGGGAATGGTTGTGGGTTGGTGTGGACTTGTTGGGCCTGTTTCCACACTGTTAGTAATCTATTTCATCCTCTGTGCTCAAACATAAGCCTCACATTAATTATTTTAAATAGCAACAGCTAATTCCATGTAGGTGTTAGCAGCCATTTCGCACACAGCAAGATCCAACAAACAGCATGAAAAAGGATGGACAATTAATCAGTGTTCCATGTGGTTGAGAATACTGGGAGCACTCCTGCTTGTCTTCAAATAGTGTCATGGAACCTTTAACATCCACCTGAGCAGACAGATGGAGCCCCGATTAACATTTCATGAACAAGAGGACATAAGTCAAAAAATTAATTATGCTTTATGCATATTAACATCTTAAATAGTCTGCAGGCGTACTTCTTGTTATAGAACAGCATATCATTGAACCTAATATCAATTCATATTTCCTTTTCTGAAACTATGCAGGGAATTTTAATGTAACCTGCCTGGTAAGAAATGACACAAATCAGATTTGGTGCCTGTTTTACATGTTGCTCAATGTTACTTTCCACTTAAGATTTCACCATACTAGTTTCCCACCAAATGGTTTAAATCACAGTGACCCATTGTGAATCGAGTTTTAAAAGGACTGTACTATCTTCGTATTCAATAATATTGAGAGATAGTGAGAAATAGTCTTCAATATCTTCAAAGAAAAGGCAGAATATAGTTCAAATTACAGTCTCATTAAACTTAAATCTGCCAAAAAGTTTTTTCTCAGAATAATTTCTTTAAAAATGGATTTCTCTCCAAATGTACACTTTGAAACTTCTATTGCCCCTGTATTGGCATTAGACTCATGAACAAAACAGTCTGTGACCTGATGGTATCTGATTAGTGATTTGTTAATTGTCTGTAAATTGTCTTGATTGATCCCTAGTTGGTATTAGCTTTGTATTCTCATATGTTATTTTGAGGTCAACTTTCAGGTATTCTTCTGTCTACTAATATTTTACTCTACAAAAAAAAAGTTACTCACTTTTCCCTTGGCCCCAAATGTTAATTGAGTGAAGGTCCAAACTATCTATAAACTTTTCACTCTTCTTATTTTGAATTGATGAGTAGTAATTATCTTCAGATGATATTTCTATCATCCCAGCAGAATATGGACCAACTTGGTACCACAGTGGTGACAGTTGCTCATTAAGTCAGAATTTCTAAGGGCATCACCTTTGATTCAAACTCATTTATATCTCAGATGGGTACCTGTGACACTTATAATGCAACTGGTTCATTCACCTTTGTTGACAGGATAACTCACTCCAGTGTATGGACCAGCTATGCTACAGGATCAATGTTTCTGTATAGGCAACTTCTGCATTCCAGTCAATTACAGTAGTAATGTTGACCGCTTAAACTCCAAATTCCCATGAGACACACTTAGCAATGCTGGATGCCAGAGTATACCAGATGTGGAGCACTGTGAGTGTCGCTGATGACAGGAAATAAATAATATAATGGCTTTTCCTCCTTATATGCTGTCAGACGTTTCCTGTTCATTTGTGGTAATGCAGGTTCAGCCATTTCAAAACAGTGTCCATTTTTTGTGCAACCTTCAATTGTATCCAACACTTTTGAAAAAAAAAGTTTTTTTAAGCTATGTCGCCTTTCTCATTCCCTACTCAAAGACTTGGTATCTGCTTTTACCTACTGAATGCCAAGATAACTTGTAGTCCCAGGTCTGTCTCCCAGTCTCCTTCTTTACTCTGACTAATTCTCCCTTACGTCATAACTGTAAGCGATACTTATTACACTCCATTACACCATAACTGTAAGCAATACTACAGACCTACATACAACATTGTCAGCCAAGTCATTTTTCCCTTATAAATATTAAATTGTCACACATTTGCTTATACAATTATATTTAATATGATCCCTTCTCCAGTCTCATGTTTTTGACTTTATAAAGATTTACTATTCTCCCTTAATATATTCCCTTTGGACTAGAAAGAATGGCAGTTTGCTAGATAGATAATACTTGACTTGGAATGTTTTCCTCATGGTCTAAAGTCTATGGTTTTCTAATGACTTATAGGTCATCTTCCTCTTGTGTGTGTGGTGTGTTTTGGTGATCTTTATGGCTGTTGATGTAGCCTTTGCTATATCATGGATTCACTACTCTCTGAGGGAAGGAATTCAATGAATGCATAGAGTCATAGAGGTGTATAGCACTGAACAGACCCTTCGGTCCAACTCGTCCAGGCCGACCAGATATCCCAACTCAATCTAGTCTCACCTGCCAGCACCTGGCTCATATCCCTCCAAACCCTTCCAATTGATATACCCATCCCGATGCCTTTTAAATGTTGCAATTGTACCAGCCTCCATCACTTCCTCTGGCAACTCATTCCATATACGTACCAACCTCTGAGTGAAAAGGTTGCCCCTGAGGTCTCTGTTATATATTTCCCCTCTCACTCTAAACCTATGCCCTCTAGTTCTGGACTCCCTCACCCTAGGGAAAAGATTTTGTTTATTTATCTTATCCATGCCCCGCATGATTTTATAAACCTTTATAAGGTCACCCGTCAGCCTCCAATGCTCCAGGGAAAACAACCCCAGCCTATTCAATCTCTCCCTATAGCTCAAATCCTCCAACCCTGGCAACATTCTTGTAAATCTTTTCTGAACCCTTTCAAGTTTCGCAACTTCTTTACAATAGTGAGGAGACCAGAATTGTTCTCAATAGTCTAACAGTGGCCTAAACAATGTCCTGTATAGCCGCAACATGACCTCCTAACTCCTGTACTCAATACTCTGACCAATAACGAAAAGCATACCAAATGCCTTCTTCGCTATCTTACCTACCTATGGCTCCACTTTCAATGAGCTGTGAATTTGCACTCCAAGGTGTCTTTGTTCAGCAACACTCGTTAGGACCTTACCATTCAGTGTGTAAGTCCTGCTAAGCATTGCTTTCCCAAAATGCAGCACCTCACATTTATCTGAATTAAACTCCATCTGCCACTTCTCAGCCCCTTGGCCCATCTGATCAAGATTTGGTTGTAATCTGAGGTAACCTTCTTCACTGTCCTCTACACCTTCAATTTTGGTGTCATCAGCAAACTTACAACTATACCTTTTATGCACACATCCAAATCATTTATATAAATGATGAAAAGTAGTGGACCAGCACCGATCCTTGTGGCACTCCACTGGTCACAGGCACCAGTCTGAAAAATAACCCTCCACCACCACCCTCTGTCTTCTTTCAGAATCCAAATGGTGAGTTCTCCCTGTATTCCATGGGATCTAGCCTTGCTCACTAGTCTCCCATGGGGAACCTTGTTGAATGCCTTACTGAAGTCCATATAGATCGCATGTACTACTCTGCCCTCATCAATGCTCTTTATTACTGTTTCAAAAACTCAATCAAGTTTGTGAGACATGCTTTCCCATGCATAGGGCCATGTTAACTATCCCTAATCAGTCCTTGCCTTTCCAAATACATGTACATCCTATCCCTCAGAAATTGAATTTAATTGAATTTTTTGTCACATATACTGAGGAACAGTGAAAAGCTTTGCCTTGTGAGCAATTAAGGCATATCACAGAGTTAAGTAGCATAGATAAATAAATAATAGATAAACAGCAGCAAAAACACAGGTATAGACGAATGTTGAGAGTTTGTGAGTCCATTCAATATTTTAACAACAAAAGCGTAGAAACTGTTATGAAACCAGCTGTTAGGTGTGTTCAGGCTTCTGTACCTTCTCTCTGATGGTAGAGATTGTAGAACAACATTGCCAGAGTGGGATGGATCTTTGAGAACACTGGCAGCCTTTCCTTCACTGCGGGCCTGGGAAATGGATTCTGTAGATGGGAGGTTGGCCTTTGTGATTGTCCAGGCTGAGTCCACCACTGTCTGTAACCATCTCCGATCTTGAATGGTACAGAAGCCATACCAGGTAGTGATGCATCCAAACAGAATGCTCTCGATGGAGCACCTATAAAAGTTAGCAAGGGTATTTGCCATCATGCCGAATTTCCTCATCTCAATACCTTATTCTGAGACTATGCCTTCTGATCCTTGACTCTACCCAAAGGAAAACAGCCTTTCTGCATCTACAGGGCACCTACAGCATCAGTAGGTAAGGCAGCATCTGCGGAGAGAGAAATAGTGTTAATGTTTAAGGAGAGAGAGAAATGGTGTTAATGTTTGAATCAGAAAACTCTTCTTTGGAATGTAATTAACATTGTTTCTCCTTCCACAGACGCTGGCAGACCTGTTGAGTTTATTCAGCATTTTCTGTTTCTATTGTAACTAACCTGCTTTTTATTCACATTCCACTATTTGCATTTAGAGTTCAGAAAAACTTTTGCCAGTTTTTCCTTGAACTTCTGCTGTTTAACACTTTTCAAAGAGATTGAGGTCTGGTTGTGAAGTACATAAAGATTTTCTATACTATTTGATGTCTCTGATGTTGAACAGTTGTTTGGAGCACACACTTAAGTGCCATGCCACTTGGACTAGGTAGCTGAACTTGTTTTGGTTGTAAACAGTGTTCTGTCAAACAAGGTTCTCGACCTGACAATACTGTCACAATTGCTCAAACTTTGACTATGACATTTGTGATAAATCCATTACTGAACATGTCTGCATGCCAAAATGTTTGGTCTGAATCATTTATTTCTCATTTGTAAACATTGGTTTATCTTCTACTGAAGACTATTCTATTTTATTTATCTCTTTGTGTGTGTAGTTCTTTGATCTTTTGTATTTTCTGTAATTGTATGCAGCTTTGGTATATTTTCTCAAAGTAACCTATATTATTACAATAAAATCATTCAGTTTTAAATCTGGTCATTGGTGTCTGTCCTAACTGCTGCAAGGGTTTATCTGGTTTGTCTTTTGTGGTTTTGTACCTTTAGAAATGAATAGATTCTGAAGGTCTCTTGTGCCAAATTTTATCATCTTCTCTGAGGATTGACCTATTTTGCTTTCGGATTTCTGCTCCACTCCATCTGAATGCATTTCTCTAGGGTTATATCTTCTTTGGAGTATATTAAATCTGACAAAGACTCAACAATCTAATCTCTTATAAGTTCTGATTTTAAATAACAATAATCACTTATCTTTACTGTTCTGGGAAGATGATGAATGAAATTACCTACGGATTCAACTAGGACTCTTACTAATTTTTATAGAGACTCCTTAGAAAGCAGCCTATCTAGATGCATTACAGCATGGTGTGGCAACTGCTCTTCCCAAGATAACAAGAAACTACAGACGTTAACACAGCCTAGTTCATCATGCAAACCAACTTTTCATCCATTGACTCCATCTACATTTCTTGCTGCCTTGGGAAAGCAACCAATGTCATCTAAGACTCTTCTCATGAAGGTTATACTCTCTTCTAACCTCTTCTATTGGGCAGAAACTATGAAGGTTTGAATACAAGTATATACAGATTCAAGAACAGCTTCTTCCCCGTTCTTATCAGAATTTTGAATGGACCTCTCATACTAATACTGATCTTTCTCTCTGCACCTTCCCTGTGGATATAACATTGTGTTCTGTACTCTGTTCTGATAACCTGATGCACTTCGTACACTATGAGCTGCCTGAAAAAACTATCACTATATCTCGGTACATGTGACAACGAAAAAGATGACAATTTATTGAATCTTGTTCTTTCAAGAATTCTATTAGTTCTGATATTGGAATAATTTGTCAAAAGCTTTCAATGCTTCTACAATTTTAATGGTGGCTTTGTGGTTAGCACTGCTACCTCACAGCGCCAGGAACCTGGGTTCAATTCCAGCCGCAGGTGACTGTCTGTGTAGAGTTTGCACATACTCCCTGTGACTGCGTGGGTTTCCTCTGGGTGCTCCGGTTTCCTCCCACTGTCCAAAGATATGCAGGTTATGTGAATCAGCCATGCTGAATTGCCCATAGTGTTCAGGGATGTGTAGATTAGGTGCATTAGTCAGGGAATGTGTAAAAGGAATAGAGGTAGGGGAATAGATCTGGGTGGGGTACTCTTTGAAGGGTCGGTGTGGACTTGTTGGGCCAAATGGCCTGTTTCCACACTGTAGGGAGGTTATGATTCTATGATTTCCTCCTTAATGAGCAATAACATCACCTGTTATACTTTAATTCGGGTATTGAAGTGCATTTACTTGTTCATCTTTTGTCTTATTATCCAGTTTGAAAGCTGCTCTATGTTACAAGAATCATTTTCTCCAGATGTCCAACTATGTTTCATTTGGCCCATTTCTGAAAGTTTTACTTCATGGCAATACCAAATCCAATTCTGTAGTTTTCTAATATAATTGAGTGTTCTATCTCTTTTAAAGTTTTTTTTTATTTTTCAGCATTGACAATTCTTCCCCATCTCACTGCTATACATGAGATTTTCCTAGCCTTCATAACCGGAATGTAGATTTCCCATGCTTCGTAACCTTGCCATGATTCTTGCTGCATTCTACTTATTTTCACTAAAGGTTCCGTGTTAAACCAGAAATTCTGTGTTAAACTGTCTTCTTCTCTAAATTACCTGATAATTAGTTGCTTTAATTATCTTGATTATCAATTTCCCAAGCTGTCCACTCCCAGAATACGCAAATGTTTTCTCATAAACCTCTTAGTTTTGTTTTTCCAGTCCATCTTGTGGTTTCCACATACAAGGCGGCAATGTTCAATTGAAGCTGAAACTTGTCTTAAATTACTTCTCTTTCAGACTGATGTATTATGCCATTTAAGGTTTCCTTCATTGTGTAATTATAATTCATGCTGTCCTTAATGTTTGGTTGCATCATGGCTGGACTCAGCATTGGGCACCTTCCAGAGGGCACCATCTCGCGACATGACCTGTATCTCTGCCTTAGTTGGCATAGAAATAGCGCTGCTCTCTACTGATTACTCTATTCTGCAGAGACCCCACCATTGCCACCATGTCATGTGGGTTCTTTCAAACCTGGAGAACTATATTGTGGCTTATGATAATCATCTTTCTGTTCCATTAGAAGAGTATTGAGTAAACAATATGATATGCCCATCAGCCATGACTGAATGGTGGAGTGGACTCGATAGGCCGAATGGCCTTACTTCCACTCCTATGTCTTATGGTCTTATGGTCTTTATCAATGCAGTTGCAAATGAACACTGACATAACTTTGGATTAATACTCATGTCAAAACTCAATCAAAATCGGATACGCCTTTTGTCCCCTTATCCAGAGCCTTGCACATAGCGTCCTTGCAGCCACGGTCCATCTTTGACCTCCAGATGAAATGGAAAATGGTTTTGGTGACACAGGTCTGGCCCATTCCTTGAGCCTGCAACACAGTGGTCACCAAAACCATTTTCCATTTCATCTGGAGGTCAAAGATAGACCGTGGCTGCAAGGACGCTATGTACAAGGCTCTGGATAAGGGGACAAAAGGCGTATCCGATGCTGCCCTCATCTGATCACCACCTTTGTGTGTGGCTACATCAAGCAGTGTGTAGACCCTCAGTACTTTGTCAATACATTGATGTTTTGAAAATGGTTTACATTACAGAAGAGCAAGTGCTGGAGTTCTTAGAAAACATTAAGGTAGGTAAATCTCCCAGATCTGATCAAGTGTATCCCAGAATGTTGTGGGAAGTTAGGGAGTAAATTGCAGGAACCCTAGTAGAAATATGTGTATCATCTACAAACTCAGGTGGAATACTGGCTAATGTCGTGAAGTTGTTTAAGAAAGGCTGTAAAGAGAAGCATGGAAACTATAGACCTGTGAGCCTGACCTCAGTAGTGTAAAAGTTGTTAGAGATGATTCTGAAAGATAAGATTTACATGCATTTGAACAGGCAAGGATGGATTAGGAATAGTCAGCTTGGTTTTGTGCAAGGAAAATTATATCTCTCAAAATTGATTGAATTTTTTTAATGAAGTAACCAAAAAGGTTGATGAGGGCAGAGTGGTAGACATTGTTGACATGTACTTTAGTAAAGCCTTTGGCAGGGTTCCACTTTATAGACTAATTAGTAAGGCTAGATTATTTTACATAGAGGGTGTAAACAAGGGGTCTGCTCCGCTATTCAATCATGACCGATATGTTTCTCCTGCTTTTCCCCTGTAACTTTTGATTGCCCCTTACTAATCACATACCTATGTATATACCTAAATAAACTCAGCAACTTGGCTTCCACAGCCCTCCACAAATCCACCACCCTCTGGCTGAATGTATTACAACAGACTGCTACAAGTAGTTGGGCCTCCTGTCCTTTGTGGAACAATTTGGAAAGGTAAAACCTTTAACACCTGTCCATTAGGTAGTGAGCAGATGGTAATGTCCTTGAGCACCTGTGGGTAGAGGAGATCCTGTCAGATGGTCCCTTGAGCAGACTGTCAAAGTCACAGTGGGTGTGGTTCAACTAGAAAAAAACCAAGAGAGCACCAGGAGACAGTACTGTCAATCTAGTGCTCCAAGTTGCATGAAAAAACTAAGGTCAAGTACTCTCAAGGCATCAATCTGCATGGGAAAATCCTCCAGACATCTGTGTTTTGCTATAGATGTATTCTATATAATCCTATATATGTGAATATGTAAAATCATATGGCAGCACTCCAGCCTCCCGTTGTGAAGCTGCCTCTGACATGTCATTGGGTTACTGACACAACATACAGTATCAGAAATCTTCCCTAATCATTCACTGAAATTTTAAAAGTTTAGCTAAACTGTTGATGAATAAATCACTTAGTTTTCTTGTTTAAATTTTGGGTGTAAGAAAACAAGTACTGTAGGTAATTAAACATTCAAAAGTAGCATGGTGAACATTCTTACAATAAATGACTGCATAGTGTAAGAGTATTTAACAGCCTGGTGGGATATGTATTCTACGAAAAGAATCTAAGTAAAGGGCTGAAGAACGGAGTGGAGAATTGAAAAGATAGTTGAGGTAAATCATGAAGACTAAAGATGATGTGGAAACATAGCAAGGGAGGGATGATTTTCAGCAAACTTCCCTGTGATGCAAACTTGAGAAGTTGTGTTGGCATAGCACAGCACAACAAGTAAATGTCACCTCTTGTTTTGGTGAGAAAGCAATATTGAAGAGTAAATACTGCAAATAGTAAGACACACTAAGGTGAATGAAAGGGGATCCATGTATGATCAAACTGTAATGTAAGAACAGAAGCCTTTCAACCTTTAAGATTTAAAATTATTGCAGCAGCATTACTTCCTTCCTCATTTTCCAAGGCTGCTGAAAGATGTGAGATTTGCAGACCTGATAATGAGTCAGTTAATGACACAAATGATACCTCCAGAACCTTACTAAACCATCCATGTACCACAATTTAATCTGTAATAAATAGTCCTGCATCATTGTACGATGGTTTCGCATAATGGTGAATGAAATATGCTGGTATGATAGGTACAATAAATCTGCATTTTCCTATGGTTCCCCGAGGCTAAGACAATATGTAACAGGAATACGTACTGTCAGGATGAGCAGATCTCAAGGCCGTCATAAAATCTAAATGGGGACTAATTAGGAGTCCCTTCTCTTTCAGAGTTACTATTTCTATTGACATTTTCCATGCATGATCCCTTCCATAACATCGTAAGTCACAAAGGTAAGAACTCCCAAGATTGCATGGAAAAAGCTTTAATGGAGAATCTGAACTCTGAGGCAAAGCATAAATTTTGCTGCTGAAATGGCAGTATTTGTACCAAGAGCATTCACTTTACAAACTTCAAAATCTATAAACTGATTATTTCCTCAATTCCTGTTTGTTTCAGCTTTCCTTTAAATGCTATTTTGATAAATTTTGAAGTACAATTGAATCTTGTATTTAGTCCACTGAACACTATTTTATTTTATCACAGAATGAAACTGCAATATTCTGCTGCCAAATGGTGTTGTCTCATTCAAATCAGACATAACACTCAGACTTGATGGAATACTGTACTGCTCAGTTCAATTAGATTGGTTTATTTTCAGCATTGGAGAAAGTGAGGACTGCAGATGCTGGAGATCAGAGCTGAAAATGTGTTGCTGGAAAAGCGCAGCAGGTCAGGCAGGCAGCATCCAAAGAGCAGGAGAATCGACGTTTCGGGCATGAGCCCTTCTTCAGGAATGAGGAAAGTGTGCCAAGCAGGCTAAGATAACAGGTAAGGTCAGCTACCTTTTATCTTAGCCTGCTTGGCACACTTTCCTCATTCCTGAAGAAGGGCTCATGCCCGAAATGTTGATTCTCCTGCTCCTTGGATGCTGCCTGACCTGCCGCGCTTTTCCAGCAACACATTTTCAGCTTATTTTCAGCATTTTAAGGCATCTAGAACCATCCCTGTGAATCTGTCATTATTAATTTCACTCTCTTCTACCTGATAAAGATTGAAGCTTCCAAGCATTTAAGTAGAGTTAAGGAAAAGCTAACACCGAATAGTGGGATTTAATTCCCAACATTGCTTTGCATTATTGGGTATTTTGAATTAAGGAACTTGAAGTTAGTAAAAATTAGATGTACCGACATTTTAAAGTTTTAAGATCTATGTAGTCCAAATATTTTTTTTCCCATTTCTCTATATGACTATGGACTACCAAGTGGGGTTTTCTCCACTTACCACTTGTCCAGCTGAGATCATCGTATAAAATTTAAATACCTTGCTTTCTTTACAACTCAAACACTGAAACAAAAGCATTTGTATACAAAGGTAAGTTTTTATTTAATGTTTTCTGTTTATTCCATTCTTCATGCTCTCAACCTAAAGCCATTTCCTTGGCTCTTTGTCTGTTCACCTGGGGCTTTTACTCTTGGCAGTTTTTGTCACTGGGGTTTACCATCATTTACAACTCCAGGGTTTCAGAAAAGAGGTAGCAGCGCACTGTTAGAAAGGAGCGATCACATCTGGAGTGAGACAACATTGGCTGACAAAGCAAGTCAGGGACAGCGTAAAAGCAAGATAAAAAGCATACAATGAGGTGAAGTTTAGTGAGAAGCCAAATGATTAGGAACCCTTTAAACACCAGCAGAAGACAACAAAAAAAGCAATAAGTGGGGAGAAGTTAAAATGTGAGGGTAAGCTAGCTAGTAATGAAGAAGAAAAAGTTGGCAAGAGGTTTTTTTATTATATAATAAAGGTAAAAGAGATAGTTGGAAAATGAAGCTGGAGAAGTAGTAATGGGGAACAAAGAAATGGCAGAGAAACTGAATAGCTACTTTACATTATTCTTCATGGTAGAAGACATCAGCAACAAATCAGACCGTCTGAGAGTCAGCAGTCAGAGGTGAGTATAGTGGCCATCCCTCAGGAGAAGGTGCTGGGGAATTTGAAAGGTCTGAAGGTGGATAAATCATCCAGACCAGATGGGCTACACCCCAGGATCTGAAGTAGATAACTGAGGAGATTGTGGAGGCATTGGGGGTGATCTTCCAAGAGTCACTGATGTCAGAGAGGGTCAGAGAGGGTTAGAAAGTGACTATTGTATATCACCTGCTTACGAATACAGGGAGGCAAAAAACAGGGATTTATGACTGGTTAACCTGACCTCAGCCATTGGAAAGGTTTTGAGTCCATTGTGAAGGATGAGATTTGTGAATGCTTGGACGCTCAAGGTAAAATCTGTTAGAATTTTTTTGAGGAGGTAGTGAACAAGTTAGACAAAGGAGAGCTACTGGATGTGATCTACTTGGTTTTCCAGAAGGCCTTTAACAATGTGCTGCACAAGAGGCTATTAAATAAGGTAAGAGCACATGGAGATGGGGCAAGATACTGACATGGATAGAAGATTGGCTGACTAGCAGAAGGCAGAGAGCAGTGATAAAGAGGTCTTTCTTAGGATGGCAGCCATTGACAAGTTGAATTCTACAGGGTTAAGTTTGGGACTACTACTATTCACACTATTCATCTACAATTAGAACAAAGGAACTGAGAGCATTGTTGCTAAGTTTGCAGATGACATAAAGTCAAATGGAGGGAGAGGTTGAGGAAGCGGGGAGGCTGCAAAAGGGTATGGACTGGCTAGGAGAGTTAATAAAGAAGTAGCAGATGAATACAATCTGGGAAAATGTGAGATCATGCATTTTGGTATGAAGAGTAGATGTGTAGGCAATTTTCTGAATTGTGAAAGGTTTTGGAAATCAGAAGCACAAAGGGACTAAGGAATTCTAGTTCAAGATTCTCTTAAGGTTAATATACAAGTTCAGTTGGCATTTAGGAAGGCAAATGCAACATTAACATTCATTTCAAGAGGACTAGAATACAAGAGCAGATATAAACTGCTGAGGCTGTATTAGGCTTTGTTCAGACCCATTCAGAATATTATGAGCAGTTTTGGGTGCCATGTCTAAGGAAGGATGTTCTGGCATTAGACAGGTTCCAAAGGAGGTTTACTAGAATGATCCCAGAGATGAAAGACTTGTCATATGAAGAGCAGTTGTAGACTCTGGGCTACACTCAATAGAGTTTAGAAAGATGTGGGGATAGCTGATTAAAATTTATAGAACATGAAGAGGCCTGGATAGAGTGGACATGGAGAAGATAATGGAAAAGACAGTGACCTGAGGGGGCAGTCTCAGAGTGAAGGGGTGACCCTTTAGATCTGAGATGAGAGGGAATTTCTTCAGCCAGACAGTTTTGACTCTGTGGAACTTATTGCCGCAGAAGGCTGTGGAGGCCAAGTCATTGAGTGTACTTGAATTAGAGATAGATAGGTTCTTGAATAATAAGTGGCTCAAAGGTTATGGGAAGAAGGCAGGAGAAGGGTGGAGACAGACATTAGTCATGATTAAATGGCAGCATTTTCTCAATGAGCTGAGTTGCCTAATTCTGTTCCAATATCTAATGGTCTAAAATCTGTGTAAACCAGCACAAGAATTAAAAACATTGGAATTACTCTGGTCCACATCTTAGCTATCTAACAAACTGAGCAAACTCTTATTTAATGCAATACCTTAAATAAAGCTTTTAGAAACTATATTTACGTCCTCCCAATCTGTGACAACAATGAATGATGACCAATTCAATTTAAATGGCTGTGTTTTTCCAGCACCACACTCTTGGCTCTAATCTCCAGCATCTGCATTGCTCACTTTCGCCTCTTAATTGCCCTCTGGGCAATTAGAGTTTGGCAATAAATACTGGCCTAGCCAGCAATGCCCATCTCCTGTAAATAAATAAAGCAATAAACTGGCACTACTTCTTGGTTAAACATTTCCTGTTAGAAATTCTGTATTTGCAGTTCTAGTCAATGATATAGGTGTTAGTTATAAGACTGCACTATATGTACAATAGATAATGATAGTTTATTGCTAGATAAAATAACCAGTCAACATTAGATTGAAAGCCTTCGTCTTTCTAGCTTGGTACTGCTCCATGTGTTTTATGTATTTTTTTATTTCTTTCTGTTACTCGACTTCAGAATTTGTATTCAGATTATGTAAATTTTAAATAAGCTATTTTTGCCCCTGCTGAGATGTAACATGAGACAGCAACATAATAAGCTTGTTTGCTCTTGCAGTTTCCTACACATAGTGCCTGATTTCACCTGTGTTGTCAGGGGGAAGCTGAATGGAGATTAACTGCTTCCCCTCAGGAAAGGAAGCAAACCATTATTTTCTTTGCAACTGGATCAAGAATAGCATTGACAGATGTTTTGGCAGAAGGGCGTGGGCCTACCTTCTGACTAGGGAATGGCACATGAACGGGGGGACTTAATTAAAGGGAAAAAAAGAATTAGATAACCATGAAGGATGAAGATGAAGTCAAAACACTGAACTGAAATCACCTTTCGAAATGTGATTTGGGATGCAAGATCCAACAAAGACATGGCTGGCAACACAATCTCTACTTCTGTTGGGTTTCTTCAATCGATAATGACACTTAGTCCCCATGCCACATTAATTGAGGGACAATTTACGTGTTGAGATGAAATGTAGACATCCCTTCAAATAGTTTGTGGATTTAACAGACACCTGCACATCAGAATGATTTGGAACTGTGAAAGTACCCATTAATTTGGGGCCTTTCTCTGAAGTTTACGCCTTATTTAGCAAAGACATGCATTTATATAGCCTTTTTATTGACAGTGGATGTCTGAAAGTACTTCAGAGCCAAGGAAATAATTTTGAAGCAAAGTCATGTTGTAATACAGGGAATGTGCCGCCTATTTGCACACCGAAAACACTCACACTGCCAAGTGATCATGATCAAATAACCTGACTTTGTGATACTGATTGAGAAGTGTAAATGTTAGTGAAAGGGTCTGGGATAAATTCCCTGCTCTTGTTCAGAATTTTACCATAAGACCTTTCATGTGCATCTGAGCAGGCAAATGGTTTAATGTCTCATTTGACAACAGCATCTCCGATAGTTTAGAACTCCTTCAGCATTGAACTAGGGTGCCAACCTTAATTCTTGTGTTGAAGTCCTACAGTGGGACTCATACTAAGAACCTTTTGAGCTAGAGATGAAAGCACTACCTAATGCCTTCAGTCTATACACCTAAACTCCCTTCTAAGAAACTGTAGTGCCAAAGGAAGGAAATAAAACAAAGGGAGTCTCAGGACTCAACAAAAAAAAGGGCAACATGGTGGCTCATTGGTCAGCACTATTGCCTCACAATGCCATGGACCTGGGTTCGCTTGCAGCCTTGGGTGACTGTCTGTGTGGAGCTTGCACATTTTCTCTGAATCTGTGTGGATTTCATCTGGATGATCTGGTTTTCACCCACGTCCAAAATTGTTCAGATTAAGTGGCTTGGCCATGCTAAATTGCCTATAGTGTGCAGGCAAGATAGGTTAGCCATGGAAAATGCAGGGTTACAGGGGAAGGTTGGAGGGTGGGTCTGGTTGGAATGCACTTCAAAAGGATGGTGTAAATTTGCTAGGCTGAAGGCCTCCTTCCCCACATTAAACCATACTAGTAACTCGTTGCTGCAGACATGAATGATCATTTTCACATCACTCACTATATCATAAAGACCAAGAATATCAAAATTGCAACAGAACATTATTGCTTTTATTATATGCATATCCATTTCAGTAACATAGTGAATCTTTGTCAGGTTATCATCTACCAGGGCTTGGCAAAAATGCACTGAGACCAAATGGAACTAGGGTTCAGGTGATGTTTAAATATTATTAATTAGGTGAGAACATGACTGTGTTTTTAGGGAATAGGTAAATGGTATTGGGGTTTTGCAATGTGAGTTTGAAATAAAACTCTGATGAAAGAAGTATATGCCTGGATACTGTTTAACCAAAATTTAACCTATAGAGTCACAAAGGTCTACTGAAAAAGGTCCTTGACTATAAAGGTCTGCTCTGGTCAAAAACAAACGCCTAATGAATCTAATGCCATTTTCCAGCACTTAAGTCTCTATGACATAACAATAGTAACAGTTAGCTAACTATCACTCTAACCAGAGAGTAATTTTGGTAAAACTTTAGAGTAATGGCTGAATGTAAAATATTGAGGTATGATTACCCACCCCTATTTTCTGAATGCAAACCTTAAGACATAATGTAAGGCCATTGAAAACTAATTTCAATTAAGGAGACATGGTTTATTATTTTAATAAAACAGGGCTTAAAGAGTGGAAAGACCCTGGAAAGGTTATTGATAAAGATGAAAACATAATAATTGGATCATCAGAACCAGACTATTCAAGTAAATTCTTCAAGAGACCTTGGTTTGAATTACTACTTTACAAATTCTAAAGGAGTTATTGAAAGGAACGAGGAACCAGATATTTGGTATAACCAAATGTTGCTCAGCACTGAGGATCAGACTGTCATAATTGACTGATAAAATAAAGATTAATTGTGATGATCAAAATTAGAAGGGCATTGGTGGTTTACTGTTAATATCACTGCACTAGTAATATAAAGGCCCCGATTAATGCTTTGAGGCTCAGGTTCAAGTCTCACTGTACAACCCAATGAAATTAAATTCAATCCTTTTATAAAATAACTTAAGCATGAAGAGCAGATCTTATTGAATGTTCTAGCAGACTTGAATTTCTAAATAGCCTACTTCTCTTCGTACCCTATATATTTGTACAAGGCCATCAGTCCCAAAGGATAACTCCCAGTAGTGAGTGCTGAAGTCAAACGTTTAGTCGAAGATAATGGTGAATAAAAAAAAGTAGATTATTGAAAGTTGAGCAAGGAAGGCAACTGAAAAATGTAATAATCAGTTGAATGCACAGGATAAAGGACAGTAGGATAGTCTATTGGTTAGGAATAGGAAGTACAAAACGGGAAGGCAAGAAAATGCAGTGTAAGATCAATAGTGATTTTGGAGTGAACATTAGAAAGCGATCACAAATATTTGAAAAGAATCCTATTATAGAATGGGGAGAACAAAATGTAACAGGTCATAAAGACAGAAGTTAAGATAGATGGTGTAGCACAACAAAGTGAAGGAATATAAGACATATTCGCTTTGCCACCAGGAGCAGAAGTTGATGTGATCAGGAAGTCTAGATAGTTATGAACAAATTACTAGACAATTAATAAAAGCTGCCAAATAGCAAGAGTTGCAAAGAGAATTTGGAGTGTCCACTGAGGTGCCAGATAGGAGACGGCCAGACCTATTGTGTGGGTGGACATGCATGGAATAGGTGCCTCCTGATGGGTCAAGTAAGCCTAAAGCCAAGCTAGTGGCAGGAGGTTTTGAAGAAACTTTGAGGGACCAAGATATAAGAATAAGTTTGCCTACAGCAGAAAAGCAATTTTCTTGGCTTTCTTAGAAAAGAATATAGAGTATAGATCAACTGATTTAAAACTATATTTCGTCAGGAAGTTCAGCACAAAAATGTTCCTTTGCCTTCAAAAGGAGAAGCCAAACAGAGTGGGGACACTGTGGAAGTTAAGTAAATTTACATTTTTCTAATTGATACTCTAGAGTCTACTACTTCTCAGTAAGGTATGTATTATTATAATGGGATGTCTCCAGATGAAACCAGATTCTGCCATGTTTTTCAGGCACCATAGGACCATCTATCAGGCATCTTTGTGATGCATATTGATGTTTTTTTGGATGGAGCAATGAATTTGAAAATATGTCATCAACAGGTTCAAAACAGAATTAAAAATTGGAAGTCAATTTTAGGACTTCTAGATACATTGAATTTGGAATTGGACAGAATAGATTGACTGCCGTTTTGCAATGGCAATCTGGCTGGACATCCAAAAAAGTCAGTTACCAGTTTTGAGATCTTTAAAGTTGAATACATTATGAAAAAACCCACGGTAAAAGATATTATTTGGATGAATAAGTCATTGAAAAGTTGAAAAAAGAAGCACTCAGAAAATTTCAAGAACATGAAATGTATAATTTTAATGATGCTTCTTATACAAATCTCCGTTATGGGTTCCCAGTTGCAGGAGGTTTTAAACATTTTCTTTTGGGAGTTGGGGTAAATATTGCCTTTTAGTTTGGGAAGACAAAAAAGTTTAGAAGAGTAATAAAAGTGATGGAAACAGTAAATATTGTCTTTTTCTTTATGAATATATTGGAATGAATTCTGGAAAGGGATTTAGCAGTAATACCAATTGTGTGCTCTGACTAAATGTCACTTTGGGATAACATATAGTCAAAAAATGTGAATAAGTAAAAACTTAGGATCAATATTGCAGTTTTCAATCAGATGCTGGAGAATACAAAAATCTCAAAATTGAAATGGGTAGTTAGCCTCAATCAGCAATCTAATTACTTAATAAATGAAGGAGCAAGCTCTAAAATATGATTTAAAATGCTGAGAAAAGTATCCTTGCAACTTCAATGTACACCAAAAAAGCTGGAATTTTGTCATACAATATGTCAATTTTTATTATTTTTTGATGTCTGGTTTTGTGTAAGTACACAGTAATTTGCTAGTAAAAAACTTGGGTGTTGCTGAAAAGACACATTTTGTCAAAGCTAGTCATCTTGTACTCATCACGACAATTTGCAAGAATGCCAATTCAAGGGGAAAACCAGCAATTTTACTACATGAGAAGGCAGTGCTGATTAGTTGGTACATAGACTCTGATTAAAAGAAACTTTGCCATTAAGAATGTACCAATTAATGATTGGCATTTAACTACCAAGTTTTGATTAAATTTTAAATCAGGCAGATTGGCTGATTGGTAAGGACATTGTCCTGAAAAATGGACCAGTGAATGACATAAAGTTCCATATGCTACAAGATTGGCTTATTGGCAACTTTATAGATAGAGCCTGAGTCATTTGTTCACCTGTAAAATTGATGCTGAAATAGGGCACAGTCATCCTGCAGGAGAATGGCCAACCTGATCAGATAATTTCACCCTGTATATGATACAAACCCATGTAAAACCTTAAGGCAGACATTCTGGGTTCTGAAACATACCTACTCTACCTCAGATTATCCTGGAAGGGTTAGGAATTACAAAGGTTTGAGAAACAGGTGAAGGTAGCTGTATCACGCTGCAATGTAGAATCAATGTGGACTGCTATGATGGATGCTGCCATGTAAAAAAGATGCATCAAGCAAAAAAGATGCATCATAAATGAACATGATTATCACATAAATGAGCAATATATGATATGAATTTCAGTGCCAGTGTGATGACAGGTATATAGCCTGTATGTCCCAAAAACTGGTAGATAATATCAAACAGCATATCCCTTTGTATGCAACCAGCGATATACTAACTGTACCCAACCAGCCCTCACTTTCAAAATTCACAACTCAGTGTCCAATATCTGATGTGATTCTGCAAATGGACAACATTAGCTTGATAATACTGAGTGTCTAAAGAATTATAGTGACAACCAATTTAGGATTGTGAGTCAGCCTCACAGTGTGACACACTTTAGTGTACTGGGAGCTATAAACGTTAGCACACAGGATCCTGTTCTTTACAAAAAGTCAAACATGTGCACTCACTGTGCCGGTTTCAAATTATCAAATTAGGTAATAGGCATTTACTGGTTCATTTATCATGACAATTCCCTGACTAATCAAAGTTAACCTGCGGGTTTACAATTTAAACAAAGCTTGGAAATTAACCGTCATTTATTAATTGGTGCATTCTCCAAAGCAATGCCTGTACCAGTCAGAGTTCACTTGCCAACCAATCAGCAATCTCTTCATACTGTTTAGTGTTGGTTTTCCCTTTGAATTAATATTCCCATGAACTGTTCTGATGAGTGCAAGACAAAAAACTTTGTTAAAATGTTCTTTTGTCAGTAATATTGTTTGTATATTAATTGATTGTTTTTAAAAAATCTAACAAAAATCTGTTTTCTTCTAGACACAGAGATGCCCAAGACCAAACAGAACTAGGGAGTAGCTGGTAGTGAGATGTTAAAGAATAATTGGGTGAGATCTTGACCAGATGTGTATACATGGAGGGACTGGTTATTGTGAGTTGGAATAAAACTCTGACTAGAACACTGGAGTCTGTCAAACCAACCTTCAGCCTCTTGTAAAACATGTAAAACACATCGCAAGAAGTAAGCTTTCAAATGTTATGATAATTTTATGGCACGTCGTATTTGGTTGACTTGTAAAAAAAAGAAAAAAAAATTCTTCTTAAAAAATACACTCCTCTGTTACCTTACATATTTAGGAAATGAGGAACTTGAGAATCAATTTCAACAAAGTGCAACACAGCTCTATCAAGACCCGGTATAAAGGGGTGTGCAGGCCCATTCCATCCAAGACGTACAACATTCACAATACTGGGTTGGGCTCCCATATGTTCCTGAATGTGTTGAAATGTATTAATTTGCGTAAAGAAATCTCTATGCTCTACATGAAACTGTGAACAAGATCTCCCTCCTCCTTCCCATTGCCTGGATTAGCATTGAAGAGTCTGTTGGAATGACAATACAACGTTTTCTTTCTTATACTCATTCTCTGTTATCTTTAAGAGATGCTCGCCGTCTGTAAGTGACATAAATGAAACCTGTTTCCAACTCCATACCACACAAAAATTTAAGTGGCACCATGTGAAGGCTACATGTCTGTCATTATAGTGAACAAGCAGCACATAATTCAATATGGATGCTGCAACCACAAAGAGTCATGCATCTGATTCCCTGTTCTCCCCATTTCAGTCATGATCAAATTCTAAGGCTAAATTATCAGCTTTTTAATCCACTGTTTTTGTAGGTGTGTGGTGGTTGAAATCATTGGCTAACTTAAAAATTTCCTAAGTTGTTCAGAATTTAAAGGGTTAATTATCTTTCCAACTGAACACAGAGGTGTTAATCCAATTGCTTTGATAGTCTGACATATTTTCCACATTTCCTTCCAGTTTCTGTGTAATTTTGACTTGTTTATTTTCAAGTGGCACATTTAGCATCCATAATACATGACGTTGTGCTGTGTAAAATGTGACAGCAAGTCTGTATTAAAACACTGCTAAATCAATGATGTACTGCTGACAGCATCTCGAGAAACTCAGGCCACAGCCGACTGCAGCCAGCT
Source organism: Hemiscyllium ocellatum (assembly GCF_020745735.1). Taxonomy (NCBI): domain Eukaryota; kingdom Metazoa; phylum Chordata; class Chondrichthyes; order Orectolobiformes; family Hemiscylliidae; genus Hemiscyllium; species Hemiscyllium ocellatum. The sequence goes on along the minus strand of NC_083407.1, from coordinate 56,205,307 downwards.
CCTGCCTAACTGATTGTTTCTAATACTGAAATGACACTGTTGAGGTCAAGTAAATAAATATGCATGCATCCCCAGTTCAAATTAATAAAATTCCAATGTGTGGAGCCTGCTTGTTGAACATATGTTAGAAGCATGGCTAAGCCATCTGGCTTTGTGTCAAACATTTACACCAACTGCAGTCTTACACTACCTGACAGCGGAAAAGCTTTATTCCCATGGTGTTTGGGCACAAATGGAGAAATATTATTGAAATGATTATCTGCATCAAGACTCAGATTTGGTTTGACATTTTGCTGGCTCTGTGTAATCCAAAGGTCTGTCTGCTAGAATGAAGAAAGGGTCCCGCCAATAAGCTGGCAGTAACTGCGGAGAGGACTAGATGATTAATGAGGCTGAAAGACTGGTTGTACCCAACCCACCTCCACTCAGACCTGAGGGCCAGAAAATGCATATGAAATTGGTCTTAAGATTTACATGTTTTCTCCAGAGAATGCTTTAGCTAGCTCTCACTGGGTACTCAAAACCCACCCGAATTACAGTATGGTAAGGAAAAGAAAACACCAGAATTTACATTAACTTCTAATTTTGAACATTGAATAAAACTGCTAAAGCCAGCCAGTTCATGGATGTGTTAGACTGCTGGTATCTAATTTAACAATTGAAACACATCAAAATTCATAATTAAGTTAATGATTTAAATGTTGTAAGGATGACATAATTAACTTTTTTTAAGAAATGCAATTAAATGTTAAGTTCATTTATTACAAAACGAACAAGAATAGATAAATGTTGGAAATGTTTTTGAATTATTTTATGCTTTTCTTAAAAAATGTTGGATGAGTAGGTCTTGTTCACATTCCTTACAGTTATAATCACAAATAAGGAAATCTGAAACAGAAGCTTGTAATAATTTAATAAACACACAAGCAAGATATCAAAAGGACCATGTATCATCTTTTTGTTAAATCTCTTTTATTTTAGTGTTTAGCTCTTCAGATACCCCTTGAGCAAGTCTGCAGCATTTGCTGAAGATTAGTGCTGTTTTTGATATTCAGGTACAAAGAGATAGATAGAGAAGAATTTTTATGTTATGTCAGAAAAAGAATAAAACCAATAAAATATGCAAATTCTACAAGTACTGCCTGAGAGGGCACCTTCTTCTGAGGCACTCTCCTCCGTATTTGTATTGCAGCGAGGTTTACCTCTAAAGATGGAAAGTTTCTGATTGACCCTCTAACATCAAACCCCACCCACTGCCTTAATTGGGGAAGATACCTGCTTCCGTACCAATTAAGCACTTCCTCATTTGAAAAGATTAACCTTCCAGTGATGGGTTTCTGAACCACAAACAAACTTGACTCCTTTTTCCTGCCTTTGTGATCAAAATATACCGATGGTTCTCACCAATAGCTTTGATCTACTCCACAACTTGCAAGCTTTACAGCTGAAAGCAATGGCATGTTTACTAAACTTTCAAACAGTTAACAGCTCCACCAGAATGGGGTGAACTGATATAGAAATGCTACAAAAATGTTTGTAATTAACATTACTTGGAGGACTTTATGAATTTAAAGATTATGGAAAAAGGATGTGTACATATTTTTGTTGGAGTTCTTTTTTAAAAATAACTTGAAAGTTCACAATTGATATTTGAGGTTTTTTCCAACAAGACTTCTTAAAAATCACATGACTAGTGACAACCATTTGCTTTGCTGTATACTCTGCTAGAGCTAGTTTAAATAGTGACTGGCTTGGAACAGTTCTTGCTACTTTGATTGAGTTGGGGATAAACCTGCTAAGAACAAGCTGAGCTGGAAGAAAGCTTGCTATGAACAAACTACCCAGCTGATCTCCTCTATTTCTGAAAAGAAAACACTTCACAGAGTTCAGATGAAACCTATCCATTCTTTTGAAAGAGTAGCTGAAATAACATCACAAGATTGTATTTCCTAAGCGGGTGTGGGTTTACAAGTCTTCAGAGATGATCATGCATGATCAGTGAATGGCTTGGCCACAGATACCAAACCAAGGAAGCAACAGACTATATGATATCCTGTGCTTCGTCCTTCTGTCTTCAAAAGTAACCAGTGACCAACACCTTTTCTTTCAAAAAGCCAATCTTTGCAGAAAATATATTTTGTCCTCTTTTCCTGCGGAGTGTTTATGTTTGGGGATATTTTGTGAAATGAACATTTATGCTCCAATTCTGTTGACTGTGTATGTTAACCAATTATTTCAACTTTGTTGTCTTAGTTTTATTTACATTGAACACACTATATTTATAAAGAAACCTGGCTAATAGACATTTTTCTATACTATATGACATAGATAAATGGCCTTCTTGGGTAACAGGAAGAAGTATTTTTACTCTGTGTTACAGCCTTGGGGTAGTGGGGCTAGAGCAACAGTACACTCCTCCAGCTTTGATGGTAATAGCAATTAAAGAAATAAGAGAACGTTGATTTTTCTTTCAAATTTGACGTTATGTCTCAAGGAAAGAAATATTCCATTTTCCCAAGACCCATGATGTACTTTGTGCTACCTGCATAACAGGGCCAACAAACTTCTAAATGTCTCCACACTTCATAGTTTCAAACAATCAATGAATGTGGTCTGGTCCTCACATCAACTCAGTGACTAAAAAAGAAAACTGATGGGAACAGAACATTCATGTTTGTAGCTGCTTTTCACTCTATTTTATAGCTCAAACATGTTAGCAGTGCTAAAATGACTTGTGGGTTCTGTCAGTAGTGGATATATTCATAACTGCTGACTCTAAATATTAATGACTTAAGGGCATTTTTTAACATATAAATCAGATTTATTGATGAGAAATTAGTGCAGCTTCTATTCAGGTAAAGTTATTACTTCCACGTAACACAATGTTTTATTTTTGGTCTCCTTGGAGAGAAATAATCAGGCCTAAATGTATTTGGTTTACATGCAGTTACTTGTCTGGAAAAATTCAGAGATGCTTCCTAACTGCTGTTGTTGTTTGAGCTGTTGCTAACTTTTGGCGTTCTGATTGTGACAGACATTATATCATTTGCATTTTACTACTCAGTGTCATTTTCACAGAGGAAGGAGGGTAATTTGATTGAGAATGCATTACAGTGTGTTGTAACTCTAAGTTGACAAATTTCAAGCAACTACAGAATGGAATGCTATCAATAGCAAGTATTTATCATTTACTAAACCACAAGTGAAAATGTACTTTTTATAAAAATAATAAAATATAGAATTATGGTTCAAATTAGTATTAAAACTAATTATGAGTTTTTTTTCCAATATGTTAAAATGATCAGTTTTTGTGGACACTTTTAACAATCCTAAAATAATTATATTATTTTTGCAGTAAACATTCGCATCTTGGTGTAAGAAAGAAAACATTTGTCAGGATTTCCCACTTCTAGTAAACATCCAATAATCTTTGCAGAAAATTGTAGTTCTAGATTCAATAAGGACAAATCTTATGAGATTGTGAGACTCCCTTGGGCTGAGTATCCTACCAATTCTCACTGGAGGCTAAATACAACTGGAACTGAAAATGGATGCAGACATTGCAATGCAGTACAAATTTATACCCATTACTTCTGATGCAGGCAGCACGTCAACTTTATGTTGCCTGCTAATTTGTATGATTGCTGCATGCAGCCAGAGCTATTGAGTGGCTGAAAGCCTCAGCATGGGGCCCAAGTTTATGACATCGAGCACCATTTAAAGCAGCCTGCACTACTTAAAGCCAGCTTGAATTTATAACTGGGAAAGTGCATGGTGGACAGGGCAGGTACCAAAACTGTTTATGGTAAGCATAAAAAATATGAACAAGAGTAGACCATTCAGCCCTTCAAGCCTGCTCCACTGTCCAATATGATGATGACAGATCTTCTAACTCAGTACCCTATTCCTACTTTCTCCCCATCGTTTAGCCCCAAGAACTATATTTAACTCCTTCCTGAAAATATCCAATGTTATGACCTCCACAGTTGTCTGTGGGAGAGAATTCCACAAGCTCACTCCAGTCTCTGGGTGAATAAATGTCTCCTCATCTCAGTCCTAAGTGGCCCAATGCACTTCCTTAAACTGTGACCCCTGTTTCTGGACTCCTTGGTTATTGGGAACATCCTTCCCGCATCTACCCTGTCCAGTCCTTTTGGAACGTTCGAAGAATTTAATGCTTCTAAACATCAGTGAATATGGTCTTAACTGATCGTTGGAACAAATTACTGCAGATGATGGAACCTGTTATGAAAACAAAAAATGCTAGAGATCACAGCGGGTCAGGCAGTATCCATGGAGAGAAAGCAAGCTACCGTTTTGAGTCTAGATGACTCTTCATCAGAGCTGAATTGAAGTGTGGAGGGGACAGCATTAATACAGTGTAGAGGTGATGGCTGGTGTGGGAGTGCTGGGGGAGAAAGGATGTTGATAGTTCAGATTAAGTGTTGGCACCATGTTCTTTCTCCCCTCCCCCCACCCTCATGGGACTATCTGTTCTTTCCAGTCTGGCAGTTAGACACACCATTGTTCTGTCATTCTCACATTCCAGTCACATAATCTGAACTGCAACATCCTTCCTCCCCCAGCACTCTAACACCACCGCGCCATCCCTACTATTGTATTAATGCTTCACTTCAGCTCTGATGAAGAGTCATTTAGACTGGAAACGTTAGCTTGCTTTATTTCCATGGATGCTGCCCTAACTGGTTCATAAGTTAGTGCTGCCATCCCAAGAATCAGTCTGGTAAAACTTTGTTGCACTCCCTCTATGGACAGATCATCCTTCCTCAGATAAGGAGTGCAAAGCAGATTAGTTCAGTTGGTTGGATGACTTGTTTGCAATGTAGAATGATACCAACGTGGGTGGCACGGTGGTACAGCAGTTAGCACTGCTGCCTCACAGACCAGAGACCTGGCTTCAATTCCTGCCTCAGGCAGCTGTCTGTGTGGAGTTTGCACATTCTCCCTGTGTCTGCATGGGTTTCCTCTGGGTGCTCCAGTTTCCTCCTGCAGTCCAAAAATGTGCAGGTTGGGTGAATTGGCCATGTTAAATTGCATGTAGCGTTAGGTGTTAGGTGTAGGGGTATGGGTGGGTTGCTTTTCGGAGGGTCGGTGTGGACTTGTTGGGCCAAAGGGCCTGTTTCCACACTGTAAGTAATCTAATAAAAAGTGTGGATTCAATTTCCAAACCAGATGAGGTAACAACAAGGATTCTCTTTCTTAGCCTCTCAACTTGCTTGAGATACAGAAATCTTCATGTTATACCATCACTATTTGCTCTGTTTGCCTGGCTGCCCTAGCTCCTTTTCCTTTTGATTGTCCTTCCTAAACACTGAATACCACTGGATATCATTCATTTTGAATCGAATACTCTGTTCATTAAGATCCAAGACCTTAATTCTTGTCTTTTTAATATTCTTAGCCTAATTTGCATTATCGTCCACTGTGATCCAGTTTGATTCTTGTCCTTGAATTCTCTGCTTACACTTTCCTTATTCCCATTTGTTTTGTGTTTGTCCTTGTTTCCCGGTATTGGTTCCATTTCCTTGCCTCTTTACTTTGAACTCATCCAAACTACACTAGCAAACAGTCTCACTGGGATAACAGTTCCAGTACTGCCTGGGTGCAAACTATCCAGTTTGTATTGGTCTCACATCCCCCAGACCTAGTCCCAATGCCCCAGGAACCTAACCCTCACCCTTGCACCATCCCTCCAGCCGTGAATTCATCTGATGTATGCTGCTATTTTCACTGTGCTATCAGTGCTATACTACCTTTGACAGTCTATTTTTAAATTAGATTCCCTACAGTGTGGAAGCAGGCCCTTCAGCCCAACCAGTCCACACCGACCCTCCGAAGAGTAACCCACCCAGATCCATTTCCCTCTGACTAATGCACCTAACACTACGGGCAATTTAGCATGGCCAATTCACCTAATCTGAACATCTTTGGATTGTGGGAGGAAACCAGAGCACCGAAGGAAACCCACGCAGACACGGGGAGAATGTGCAAACTCCACACAGACAGTCGCCTGAGGCTGGAATCGAACCTGGGACATTGGTGCTGTGAGGCAGCAGTGCTTTCCACTGAGCCACCGTGCTGCCCGCTTCTTAATTTGCTTCTTAACTTCCCATATTCTGCTTTTAGGATGTCATCTTTTTCTCTTATGTCATTGGTAGCAATGTGCATCATGACCACTTGTTGTTCACCCTCCCCTTCCAGAATGCCTTAAGACATCTTTGACCCTAGCACCCAGGAGGTAACATACCATCCTGGCATTTTGTTTGTAGTCCCAGAAACTGTTCCCCTTATGATTGGATCCCCCATTACTATTCCATTCCCATACTCATTTCTCCTCTCCGTGTTGCAAAGCCACCATGTTGCAAAGGAATTTAGCTGCTACTTTTCTTTGAGAGGCTAGTCTCCCTCAGAAGTATCCAAATCAGTTTTGCAGGGGAATGGCCTCTGGGAACTCTTTGCAATGCCTGCCTAGTCCTCTTACTCAGCCTGTTGGTCACCATTCCACCCATGCCTTAACCTGTGATTTCAGTGCCCGGGACCAGAGCATGTGCAAAGTGTCTCCAGTTGCAGCTCCTGGTCCCGGGCACTGAAATCGCAGGTTAAGGCATGGGTGGAATGGTGACCAACAGGCTGAGTAAGAGGACTAGGCAGGCACTGCAAAGTGTTCCCAGAGGCCATTTCCCTGCAAAACTGCAAAAATCACACCTGATTTCCCATATACATTCTTCTTGAGCTCTCCTTCCATAATGAGATCCTTTAAGTTAAACCCTTAGATTGAATAAGATTAATTTCACTGGAGCTCCTCTTCTTTGGACCTCTGCATCATCACTCTTACAATCAAAAAACCAAAATAAAGACCTTAGAAACTATAAGCAATAACAATAGTATTAAACACTCATCAAACCTTACTCATCCAATCAGATGCTTCCACTCATTCCTTGTCTGTTGATGATATTTTTCCCAGACTGCTTCACTGTGATGCTTACAGTGGCATATTTTTCCCAGATTTTGTTTTGTTTCAAACATATACTTTATTCATAAATCATCTCCAAGTGAATACAACAAGTACAAAATAGGTCCATATAGACATTGCAGAAAATACAGTGGAATTTTGACATTCCTGATTTCAACTTCAATCCAGTTGCACCAAAAGGGTATCTTCTCATCATTAAAGGAAACATTTACATTCCCTGTAAAACTATCTGGAAACATAACAGGCCCTCATTATACTTGACAGCGAGATAGGCAGAGGTCTTTCCCCACTACACCTTGACGGCAGCTGCCCCAATCTGTAATGCATCCCTCAGTATGTCGTCCTGAACCTTGCAATGTGCCAGTCTGCAACATTCAGTTGAGGACAACTCCTTTTACTGGAAGTTTTGGTTAGGCCAAAGAGCATCTTTCACCAAGTTGCCAGTCCTCCAGGTGTAGTCAATGTTTGTCTCGCTGTGCATTCCAGGGAACAGATCATTGAGCACAGATTCCTTCATCATGGAGCTGCTCGGGAGAACCTCGACAAGAACAACAGCATCTCTCCAGATCTTCTTTGCAAAGGCACATTCTAAAAGGAGATGTGTGACAGTCTGATATTCTTGTGAGACCACTTCACTGTGAAGCGAACTGGGGGACTTTTTCCAGAAAAAGAAATTTTTGCAGGAGCAACAGTAAATTGAAAAGAAGAGAGAATGAAACATACATTTATTTTAGATTATGGCACAGTGGCACAATGGTTAGCACTGCTGCCTCACAGCACTCAGGCGATTGACTGTCTGGAGTTTGCACATTCTCCCCGTGTCTGAGTGGGTTTCTTCCGGGTGCTCCGGTTTCCTCCCACAGCCCAAAAATGTGCAGGTTCAGTGAATTGGCCATGCTAAATTGCCCGTAGTGTTAGGTAAAGGGGTAAATGTAGGGGAATGGGTCTGAGTGGGTTGCGCTTCGGCGGGTCGGTGTGGACTTGTTGGGCAGAAGGGCCTGTTTTCACACTGTAAGTAATCTAATCTAGATCTAATCTAATCTAAATTGAAAAGAAGAGAGAATGTACCACCTTTCATGACCTCAGGAGAACCAAAAGTACTTTGTGGGCAATTAAATGCCTTTTGAAGTCTGATAACTGTTGTAATGCAGGAAACATGGCAGTTAATTTAAACATAGCAATCTCCCATAGTAACAGTATGGTAATCAGTAAATTGTTAATAGCATTCTTGTGGCAAAGTGGCAATGCCCCTACCTTTGGGTCAGGAAGCCTAAACTCAAGTCCCATCTGCTGCAGAGGTGCAACATAGCATTTCTGAACAAGTTGGTTAGAAAATATCTGATCAAATAATTGCTTTTGCAATTGTGAGATAAAAAATAGTCAGGACTATTTCTTCAAAATAACATTGTAGGATTTTCTATCCTAGCTGAAAGAATAGGCATGAATTCAGTTGAATGTTTTTTTTCTCAAAAAGACATAAGGCAGCCTGGATCTGGTGGTGTAGCCATTCCATGACCTCAAACAAATCATCAATGTCAGTAAATTCATCTTCAAGTACATATCCCTTCAAGTGCACCAGTAGTGTATACACTGCTCAACCCACTACACCCTAGAACTCTCCTATTAACCATCTCTCACAGGACACAGATATCACATTCACAGCTTCACATTACAACAATACAGCTAACATTGCTGCGGGCCTCACAGCCAAATCTCATGGCATACTGCACACTGGTTATTCATTCATGATATTCACATCGGCTAATCAGATTACATCAAATTCCCAACACACTTCTCTCTCTCTCTGGCAGGACAAGTTGGCAGAGACATGGATTGGCAATAGACAGGTCCAGCTGCATGTCCTCACCCAAACTCAGGGGACAGTAGTCACCATTATCGCAGAAGCCTTGGTTGGAATTGTGGCCAGCAACAGTGCTGAAACCATTGAGGTTAGTAGCATTTTTCTACATAATCTGCACTTCCTCTCACATCTTACTTCCCTGTCACCCCAAAATCTCTCTGATTTGTAAACTGCAAATTCTATATATGTGAAATTCTTGCTTTGTCTGGACTCTGCCACCAAGATTTTACCCTTACGCCTTTCTCCTTTCAAATGTCAAGAACTACAACCTGACCAAACAATGGTGGAAATATAAACGTGAATGAGCAGGAAGATACTGATGAAGAATTACTGTCATTTGCTCTCACACTGATATAATTCAAGAAGGAAAATGGTGCAGGAGTCCTTTCAGTTTGTCAAGACCATGCACTCTCTCTATAAAAGCAGCCCACCTGGACCAACCCCTCAACCATGGACCGGCAATTTTTTTTTTCTGTTCAAATAATTTAGCAATTCTTTTCTGACAGCCTTTACCACATTCTCAGTCAATGCATTCCAAATCTTAAGTATTTGCTGTGCCTCTCTGACGACTTTTGTCAACTATCTTAGATAATTATCCTATGGTTTTTGATCCTTATGCTAACATGACCAGTTTCTCCCTACCTGGTCTTGTGATTCTTAACATACCTGCCCAGTCTCCTTGTACCTTCTCTTCTCCACGGAGAAGAACTCCAATTTCTCCAATCCAACCACAGCCACCTGTTCAGCAGTGAACACTGACCCTAATTTAGGGGCATCATAGAGTTGGGGTGCTTATATGGTGTAACACTGGGCATCAACCAAGAAAGGGGCAAGGCCAGTACAGATATTAGATCATCAGAGGGCAAGGTTGCACATGAATTCTGCTGACTCAGAACTCAGATGAATACTTCGATGAGGCAGCCTAGTGAAGAAGGCTAATGGCATGCATAACAAAACACTTGGTATATTGGCAGGCCTCAATGACTGATAACTGGCCTCCAACAACCACAACCATCTTTCTCTGTGCCAAGTATGACTCCAACCAGTGGAGAGTTTCTCCATACTCATTGATTCTAGTCTTGAAAGGACTACTTGATGTTACAATCCATCAAATGCAGATTTGATGTCGAGACCTTTCATTCTTATCTCACCTCTGGAGTTTAGCTCTTTTGTCCATGTTTAAATCAAGGCTATAATGAGGTCAGGAGCTGAATGGCCCTGGTGGAACTGAGCAAGTTATTACTGAATATGTGCTGCTTGATAGCACTGATAATGATGCTTTATTGATGATCGAAAGTTAACAGCCAGGGTGGTAATTGGCTGGATTGTCCTGCTTTTTGTATTCAGGACATACCTGGGCAATTTTCCACATTATTGAGTAGATGGTCAGTGTTGTATCTGATCTGGGAGATGTTGGCAAGGGGATCAGCAAGTTCTGGAGCACAAGTCTTCAGTACTATTGTAAAAATCCTGTCGTGGCCCACAGCATTCGTAATATCCAATGGCTTCAACCATTTCCTGATATCACATTGGATGAATCAAATTAGCTGAAGACTGGTATCTGTAATGCTGGGAAGCACTGGAGGAGGCCATGATGGATCATCCACTTGGCATTTTTGGCTGAAAATTGCTGCGAATATGTCAGTCTTATTTTTTGCACTAATGTGCTGGGCTCCCCCATCATTGATGATGGGGATATTTGTGGAGCCTCCACCTCCAGTGAGTTATTAATTCTTGTTCACCACCATTCACAACTGGATATGGCAGGATTTCAGAGCTTAAATCTGATCCATTGGTTGTAGGATCGCTTAGCTCTATCACTTGCTGCTTATGCAGTTTGGTATGCAAGTAGTCATGGTTGCTTCACCAGGCTGACATCAATTTTTAGGTATTCCTGGTGCTGCTTCTGGTATACCCTTTTGCACTCTTCATTGAACTATAATGGGTGGCACGGTGGCACAGTGGTTAGCACTGCTGCCTCACAGCGTCAGAGACCCAGGTTCAATTCCTGCCTCAGGTGACTGTCTGTGTGGAGTTTGCACATTCTCCCTGTGTCTGTGTGGGTTTCCTCTGGGTGCTCTGATTTCCTCCCACAATCCAAAGATGTGCAGGTTAGGTGAATTGACTGTGCAAAATTGCCCATAGTGTTAGGTGAAGGGGTAAATATAGGGGTATGGGTGGGTTGTGCTTCAGCTGGTCGGTGTGAATTTGTTGGGCCAAAGGGCCTGTTTCCACACTGTAAGTAATTTAATCTAAAAAAAACCCTTTCTTGACGCTAATGGTTGAGCGGGGGAAATGCTGGCCCACGAGGTTACAGATTGTGCTGGAATAAAGTTCTGCTGCTGCTGCTGCAGATGGCCCACATCACCTTATGGATGCCCAGACTTGAGTTGTTTGATCTCAGTTCGAAGTCTGTTCTATTTAACATGGTGATAGTGCCACATAAAATGATACAGGATATTCTCAAAGTGAAGACTGGACTTCATCTCCACAAGGACCATATGCCAATCTCTCTTACTGATACTGTCATGGACAGATATCATTAGATTGGTAAGGATGAGGTCAAGAATGTGTTTCCCTCTTGTTGGCTCCCTAACCACCTGCCGCAGACACAGTCTTGCAGTTGTCTCCTATAGGACCAGATGAGCTTGATCAGTAATGCGGCTGCCAAGCCACCCTCAGTGGTGGATACTGAAATCCTCTACCCAGAGTATGTTTTGCACCCTTGCCACTTTCAGTGCTTCCTCCAAGCATTGTTCAACATGGAGGAGTACTGAGTCACCAGACAAGAGAGGACAGTGTGCTGTATTCAGCAGGAGGTTTCCTTGCCCATGGCAAACTTCATGGTAAACACGATGAGCCATCAGCTTTCTGTCTGCACTAAGACACAATTTAACCAGCAATGCCATTCTAAATGAAGCAACAAGGCACAAAAATGTAAGGCGGGTCAGAGATATTGTGATTCCGAGCAGATTTGAATATAGGAGGATTGCTCAGTAAGTTTCCAAAATGTACAAAAATTGGTGGGATGATAGATAGTGGGAGGATAACCTCAGAATACAGAATGGACTGATCAGTGACAAATGGAATTCAATCTAGATAAGTGTAATGTGATGCATTAGGTAGGACAAACAAGACAAGGGAATGCATGATAAATGGTAGGACCCTGAAAAGTGCTGAGGATTAGAGAGACATTGGCATGCATGTCCCTGGTCCCTTAATATGGCACAAATTTCTTAAGAAGGCATCAACATTTTAGAAGGAATCAGTCAGTGTTATACCATCAGAAAAGAGAGATCATCCCAGGAGTGAGGCACAGCCCAAGTGGATATATATTTCTGGAATTTTGGAGCAGTGTGGGAATTCGGTGCAAAGGGGGAGAGGTGTTTTTGCTTGATTTTTTGGTTCATAGTTTGTAAGGTCTTTTAACAGGATAAATTGAAGCCCAGGCTCCCAGCACAAAGCAAAAGTGATATCACAGGAAAATCACAACCTGAGGACATTCACTAGCAATCAGAATCTTGGAGCAGAGCCTGTGGGGGAGGAGCTTGCCCAGAATAGTGATTAAAAAATTGTGAACAGGAAGAAATAGCAAGATAACATTGCATGTAAGTGCTGAGGTAATTGGCTGCTTAGGAACCACTCTTAAGGACTGAGAGTGTAGTACCAGAAGGGACACAGAGTGTAAAATTCTTCTTTTAGTGGTTTGTAGTTCATAGGGAACAGAGAGAGAAAAAGAGAAAACAAAAAACAGAATCCGATTTGGTGAGTAGTGGATAATGTTCAATAATTTGTTCCTAGTTTATTGTTTGTAGTTGGTAAGAATCACAAGGTATTCTTGGTCCCCATGACTCTTAAGTAATTGCAAAGTGAGTGAGTGCTAAGATTGCAAGCTAACAGCCATGAAATGCAAGCTGTACACATACCCAATGTGAACCTGATGAGCACATTGCAATATACCACAGTGCTGTGGTGAAGAGCTGAGGTGTTTCCTGAGTATTCCAAGATCAGCCATAATGAAGTGGTGAGGATAGTGTTTTGCCAATGTCAATTTCCATGGATGACAGGTGATGGTGGTCTTTGTCCAAGAAGTGTGCCATGAGATGTGGCTGAATAGACTCGAAGATGGAGAGTGACAGAAGCAAGGAGTGAGCAACATCCACCAAGTAATTATTCAAATTTTCAAGTCAAGAATGGGTGCCATCTAGTTTCTCATCAGTGAGTGCAAGAATCATAAATGGCAATACATGAGATGTGATTGACAATTACTGAGTTACCAGACAATGGAAATGAAGTGCTTGCCGCTTATTCTTTATTTCTTGACATATCCACCCACATTTCTTGCCAGTGTCCAAATCATCAAGGCTGGGAAAATACTCCCTGGAGTTATTATGTAAATCAGCAACTGGTTACGAGTTCCATTCATATGATAGCCATGATGAGGAGGCGCTGGTGTTGGACTGAGGTGGACAAGAGTAAAAATCACACAATACCAGTTTATAGTCCAACAGGATTATTTGGAAATATAAGCTTTTGGAGTGTTCATCCTTCATCTAAATGTTAGGTATCACTCCTTTGAGATCCCAACTGTTATGCCCACAAATCCACATGACACTATTATAATGGGTGGTGGTTAAGCTAACTCCTCTGTGTTAACTTTTCAGATCTATATACAGGACCCACCACTAAACTTGCCATAGTGAAGGCACAAAATTCTGTGCCTGATTTTATAAAGTTTCAACATCCTCAGGCAAAAATCAGTGTATCCATAATTTTTAACTGGTTTCTAAACTAGTTCCACTAGCGGGAATCTCATCATTCACGGGGGTTCTCAGGATCAGACCCCTTGCGATACACAGGAATGACTGCACTATTTTCTGCCTGCCATCTGTCTAAGTTTTTGAGTCTCCCTTTGATATGCCGTCTTCACTAAAAGAAAATTCCAAGAACTTCACACATTGCACTTTACCCTTGGAATACTGTGAGTGTCATGTGGATAACAATCATCCCACAAGTAATGATGAGCTGATCGACCTGTTGATCCTGGAGGCTGAAGGTGGAATGTTGATCAGATCATTGTAAAACTCTGCTCAAACTTTAAACAATGACATGACAATTTAACATCAAAATTAGCCAATCGAGTATTAATTTGATCTCTCAACTGACAGCACCGCTAATACTGTGTACTTTCTCAAAACTGTATTGAAAGATCAGTGGGTATTATGAGAAGCTGCGTAAATCCAATACTTTTCTGATTTGGAGTTGCAAAATAACTAAAATGGCATAAATAACTTTTGATGGTAACTAATTTCATGCTATAAGATCAAAAGAGCACACTGGTTTAACAATAATATTGTGAACTGAGTCATTGTGTTTCAATGTTAATTGCATTCTATTTTTCTGTCACAGCTTTCACTTGTATATTATTAGTGAGCAGCTAGTGGTTATTCTAAAAACAGTTTTGTAATGAGAGGAGCACATTCTTCACTGAGAGTTAACATCTTAAAAATACACAATAATTATAAGATGTTTAAACAGATGAACTGTTGCAGAAATACCTGGCCAGTGTAAAATAATATTATAGCTCTGCTTGTTGGATAGCATCCAGCCAGAGGGAGATTGGCCATTTTCAATGAAAATGACCAAACTATGATTAATTGCAAGCTCAAGGTTTTTGTGGCTTCAAGAGTAAATCAACTGCTAAGAACTGCTAACTTGGTAAAACATAAACTAATTTTAGGCCATGGATATTAAAATATAATCCATCTTCTTCCTCCACTGGGAAAGCAATTAGAAATTGTGACTGGCAGAAGAAGAGAACATTGGGATTACATTCAGCACCAGAAATTTAAGCCCTGAAGAAACTGACCAAATTTTGTCCCTGCCTAATATTCCATTGAGAAATGACAAAAAAATCAGTTGCTTGCTGCATATTATGTGTATTCTGTACAGATGCATTTTAGCTTTACGATCACAAACTTCTAATTTAATGCAGTGATTTGAATGTAAACACAAGTTTAAGTAAAACTACAAACAGCAATCAGCATTATTGAGAGAAATGGCAGGATTTGTTAAGCTTGTGACATGCAGGCAACTTAAGTGCACAACCTATCCAGACTATCCTTTGGGGCCGTACAGATAGAGACGTTCATGGCCTGAGTATTGACCTGAAAGGAAAAATAATCCCTTGACATAAAATTCTATTATAATGTAATCACTATTAGAAAAGCTTACGAAAAACTGAAATATCATTTCTTATTGTGTCGGTTAAATGGACCGAAAGCCTGGATGTATAGAGAGCACGACATCTTCACTGTTCTGAACTATAGTGTCAATCAAATCTTTAAGGAAGGGAGATTAGGCAGATCTGAGAATTTTCAAATTTAGATAAACCATGTAATAGAAAATAATCTTATGTTCTGTGTGGGGTGCACATGCAACATCTCGACAGCATATTATCAGTTACTAAATGTGTGCAATGAACAGTGATTTCAGGCAGCTCTCCTTGGTTTTTTCAGTTGGAAATAAGCTGAGGAAAAGCACGTCTAAAGTATCCAGAAAGCTTTGTATCTTAACACACATTCGTCTGATAATGTTTCCTTATGCCAAAGAAAAAATTTCTATTGATCTTTAGTAAAGGGTCTAGCATTAACACTGCTCTCATTTCTCACTCAAACCCTTAAAGAGCAGGGATAACCTTGAAACTTCTAATTTCAATCAATTGTTAAACTTCCTGGAAATGCACTGAAATCCTATCTTCATTGTTAAACTGTTTCCTTGTGCCTTTCTTTTTTTTGCGCTCTCAAATTGTAGTGCTACAGCGTGCAGAATAGATGAATGAATCAAAGGTTCTTCCAAATTGTGTTATCTCCTTGTGAATTGACTTCTTTTATGAACTAAAAGGACAGCTAACTGAACAGTTCTTCTTCTGTGGTGGTATCTTTCACTCCCGGTTTTAATATAGATTAAATTCCATACACTGCCCAAAGGGTGCATAGTGACATAACTTTTTTTCTCTTAACTACAATGAGTTAAAGCACTTGAAAGCTACTTGACTTAGAATGATTTCAGAACAAAATTTTCTTTTCCTCAATTTAGACTATAACATGAATTTATAATAAACCAGGGTAAATTATACTTGCTGTAAAATTACCACTTGTTTTAAAGAATTATGTATATTCATTAATTGCAAGTAGCCTTTTTTTTATCTCTCCATTGATTTAAAAATATATGCAATTTTAACAAAGGCCCTCTCGCACAAGTGGAATGATATTGGTTAATATCTAGTACATGTTACAGAATAAATAATAGATATTGAGCAATAACCTTGAGGGTGTTAGCCTATAGTTGATCCCGATGAATGAGAATGAGAAATTATATCAATATTTCATTTTCTACCAATCCTATTTAAAACTGCAATGAAAACAGCTGCTTCAGAGAAGAAAAGCTGATACTTGAACTCCACAACTGGCTGTTTAAAATAGTAGTTGGCATTTAAATTAGATTTTTGTTTCTATTTTCCTAAATCTTTTTTTTCTCCCCTTGCCTCACAATGTGAACCATTGTCTGGTTCAGAGTACAGGCAGGTTTTCTGAAACACAGAGCCCTTCCAGAGCTGTTCTCCATTCAGGTACACAGAGTCATGTGGTGCAACTTGTCCACTGGATGTCTGCTTACTTTTGCAGAAATATCGGCCTCCCATGTTTGTCTCCTGGTAGCATGGCTAAGTAAAATTGTCATCTTAGGATTTATAGGCTCAAAACCACTGGCTAACACTTCAACATACAGATCTTTTTATGTTTAAGATTTGGCAGAAGTATTACATGTAGCATACTCTTAAATGGACATACATAATTCAATTCTTACAATATCAAATAATAAGCCTGATCCTGCATACAATACTGCTCACACAATAACACACTGCTCCAGATAAAGATGTAGTGATTGGTCACCATTATAAAGCAGCACTGCAAGTCTTCAACTACCTGCTTTGATGGGTAGCAAAGGATCATTAAGATAATTCTGTGTGCCATTGATAATCATGAATCTGACATATTCTCTGCAATGGTAAGTCATGAATGTCTGAAAACAGTAATTGAGTGAAGCAACTCTTATAAAGTACAACTGCACCAGCCATGTAACTCAGATTTAACAATGAACCAAAAATGCCTTTCTTATAACATGTAACACCTTTTGCAAAATAATTGAAGCATTTACAAGAATTTAGGTGCTATGCCACAGGGATTGAATATTATAAATTATCACAGGTTTGGAGAAGGATTGGATCCAATAACCTCGTCATTTACAAGTATATTAAAACAGACAGAGAAATATATTGGGAGGTAATCTATAAATGGAAGCTAGACACCAAGCGACTGTGAAAAAGATTTGAATTGCATAGGCTACATTAAATCCCAAACACAGGAGGCATGAAAAAGTCATGTCAACTACATTGTAACTCATTTATTTTTGAAACTGAGCCTTTATGTTTTCTTTATAACATGAGTGAATATGTCCCTTCACATGGTCAAAATGTCCACAGAGGTGAGGCAGGACACTTAAATTGGCCACTTAAGTGGTTCAATCAGGAGCCCAGTGGACAGCAGATCTGCAAGATCTCCTATTACTGGCAAGATGGCATGGTGACAGGAACTATTAGGCATCTCCCACTCAAGCCTTCTTATGCAATTTTGCCAACCAGCATACTTCTCAGCCCATTGAAGTACAAGAATTTGGTAAAATTTGTGCTATATATCAGTTGAGAATTAACAATAGACAATAGATAATAGGTGCAGGAATAGGCCATTCTGCCCTTCGAGCCTGCACCACCATTCAATATGATCATGGCTGATCATCCTTAATCAGTATCCTGTTCCTGTCTTATCTCCATAATGCTTGATTCCACAATCCTTGAGAGCTCTATCCAACTCTTTCTTAAATGAATCCAGAGACTGGGCCTCCACTGCCCTCTGGGGCAAAGCATTCCACACAACCACCACTCTTTGGGTGAAGAAGTTTCTCCTCATCTCTGTCCTAAATGGTCTACCCCGTATTTTTAAGCTGTGTCCTCTGGTTCGGCAGATCATATTTAACAGGTTTGAAGAAACTCATCCAGTAAAACAATAACCAAGTCATATTTCAAAAAAGCAATGTATTTTTCCAACTTTTATAAAAGTTGAGAATGTCACTGTAAGTCATTATTAGATGTGATGCTGAAAAGTATAGAAGAACTGTTGAAGAGCTAGTAAAAGTAGAAAAACTGGTGCTTGTATTTGCTCCAATGTCAAAGACTTACGATGTACTATACCATCACAGTCTGCACATATATTTGTTGATCTGAAGGTCTTGGAGACTGGATGCTCAACTTCCACCAAATTTCTTAGTGAACAGAATATGTTAACTGGAAACAAATAAACACTCTAAAAACTGATGGAGCAGAAAAATAGTTGGTCAGAATTTAGTTAGAATTCTCATGAATGTTACATCTGACTAAGATCACAGCACAGTCTTGTCCTCACATTGCATGTGTAATTTCAATGTCATGGGACAAAGCAATTAGTAAAACCCATTACAAAATATGAATCATGATAAGACTTCTATTGTATTCTAGGTCACAATGATAACAGCCTGGGAATCATTTAAACAAATCTACATTTTAGCAATAAAATAATTTGCCTTGATTCTCCACTTAATTATTACAAATGTTTTCTTTCAATTAATTCTTATTCAGGTTTAAAAATATTATTTATCCACTAATTGAGATACTGGTGTACCATAGCATTTTTTTACTAAAACTTACAGATCAAGGTTATAAATCAGAGTCTCAATGTTTATAAGATGACTACATTGTTAGTTTTATTATTTTACTGCAAATGATACCAGACGAAGAAGGCTTCACCTAAACAGCAGCTTAGCTCACTGACTCATATGGCAGCATTAGCTATGTTTTAAAACTAATTCATTGGTTGTTAAATACTTCAGACATCTTAAAGATCTTAACAGCTTGATTTGTTTCCATGCCATTTTTGCAATGCTATCCAATATATCTCATTGTAATACTTTTAAACCAACTGTCATCAAGAATCCAATGGATTCCAGAAAATGAAAACCTGTTACTGCACTGAGATCAAATTGGTGACTGATATCTAAAGTTTAAGAGTCATTATGTGATTAGTAACATATGTGATAGACAAAACACATGCTTATAACTACTTCCATGATTAGACTTTCTTGGAACATGTCACCAATCTGTCCCCAAAGACTATTCCTTGAGGGCTGCCATTCTGCTTCAAGTATGGCCGACCAGAACATGTTCTCATTCTTACCATCTGCCATAGGCTTGCTGGAAGGATTTACAGATCGACAGTCAATCTATTTGGCCTTGTAATGAACACAGCTTCCTTGCTACCAAACGCTGGATGGACTTGAAACCAGAGTTTCTGGCTTGGAAGCAATGATACTACCCATTGCCCTACCAGATTTTCTTATTATTCTTTCATTCATGGGATGTGGGCATAGCTGGCTGGGCCAGAAATTATGACTCATCCCTAATTACCCTGGAGAACTTGATGGAGAGCTGTTCTTTTGAACCACTGATATCCTTAGGTGTAGGGACTGATTATAGAGCTCTACAGCAAAAAAAAGGAGGCTATTCAGCCCATCATGTCTGCACTGGTCATCAAAGACCCTACTACATTAATTCCATTGGATATTATGACAATTAGTTAATATTTATTTTGTTTGCAGAAAGGCTCCTTATCAAGCTATTGTTATAATATTAAATGCTTCAAATTCAAAATAATATATTTCTAAAAGTTACAGTAAATCATATATTGAGTTCCATCTTTGAATCTCTTAAATTAGACAGTAATGTTAAAAAGGAACTTCTAAAAAAAAGGTTAAATCAGAAAATTACTTGCAATTGGATTGTCTGTGGAAGAATACATAACCTGCTATGGATTGATCGATTTTGCATTTCTTAATGTCTCCCATAAAAATAATAAATAAGGCATAGGAATTTAAAAGTTAGTATCTATGAATGACAATTCCTCTATAAAGTTAAAACACATTTAAATGTTAATGCAAGCTGATTTGATTTTTCACATTGTTTTAATAATATTAAGTTTATCAGATTATCAATTACCAGAGACCTCTCAAGTGAGCATAGAAAATAGAAAATAGAAAATATCCTATCTACTTGTTATATTTCTTCCAAGTGATATCTTTCAATGTTTTTGCTAGGCCCTTTATTACCTTCAAATGATAAAATTACTCATGTTGATATTTATTTTTGGTACTTTCTTTCTGAAACAATTGCATTATAAAGCAGGCTATCACCTAATATCCTGTATGTTGATATTCTGCATTTTTATGGAGATAGTAAATGAAAGAAATTCATATATTAATAATATTTGGACATTTTTCTTTTATTATATGTATATACCAGCAGGAGTAAAAGGAAAAATCCATCTAAATTTCAGTCTGTTCATTATAATCTGCAAGGAATGTTAAATACATTTGATCAGATCTGCCTAGGCAATGTTCCTCACTACTTATTCGGGTTTCTTAGACCGTGTGAAAGATGGACCTATATGAAAATGTTCTGACCAAATGTCTTGTTTTGCATTGAAAGCATGACCACAACAGTGTTCTGTTTACTTGAGAAGCAAGGCAACCAAAAAATAATGATTTAAATTATCTCTAAGGCTTTGAATAATATTACCAAATTTATTTTTTGATGTTGTAACACAGGCTGAAGGAACATGAGGAATGAGCCTGGAAAAATATAAACTTCAGCACTAATTTCAAAAGGTTTTGTGGTCATCTTCAATTATTTCCCTTGTTCCAGTTTCTAGGGCAGAATGAAATGTGCTGCACAAAACTGGCAGCCAAAGAATTATGGGTTATTGAAGACAATTGAATTAAACAAAATCACAAACTCATGGAACTAAATAGACAATTGACACCATCATTTCATGCTGATAAAATAAAATATAACTTTTAACATGTTGTGAATAGTATTTTCGTCCTATTTGACAATCTGTTTTGAAATCTTTCGAATAAATGTAAATGTGGAACTTGGAACCAGTAATTGCAGAAACAGAGGTTATATTGTGATGGGAAGGCTGCTACTTCATAAAATTATGCATAACAATATTGCCCTCTGTAGGAATAGTCGGGCATCAAGTTGACGTGATAATGAAAATCTCCTCTAATTTAATGCTTTTATTTGAAATACATGCTTCAATCCATTTATCACGCATTATTTTTATAAGAAATACCCCATTCCCATAAACTTCACATCTGATACTTCTTGACTCAAAGATTATCAATGAGCTGCTATTAGCACTTTGCTGATGACACCCTGCAGCTGATCATTTGAAGACATAAGAAGTTAGATAGATTTTCTCAAATTCCTCTTCCCCTGCCCTTCAGGGTTTTAAAGATTTAATTGATACTTTTGAAAAAGTTGAGCTTTATTTTCTACTTCTACTATTGTACCTATTGGTGATCATTTCCCTTGGATTTATGATCATCTGCTTACCAAGAGTTCTGCTGTACATTATTAAATCTCCTCCCTGTCTACTGATGCTAATAGTCTCTTGTCAATTTTAGGCTGTATAGGGGAGTTAGAATTGAAGTTTGCTGAGAAAGCTTTCAATTAAATTATACAGGAGAATCAAAGAATATCTGTCTCAGTTTGGCTCTACTGTTTGAGTCAGGGATAGTTTCAGGAAGTGCTTGGCAGCAGTTTCCAAACCATACAGTTTTAATAGTTTAGCATCTGTTTCCTGTCAACTTCCTGGACTTTTTGGTTGGTAGTTGAGAAACAGCATTCTAATAAATGCAGGCCATTAAAGTTGACTGTACCTCACTGATGTGATACCCAGAGCAGCTCATAAGGCTTTGCCTTATTCCTTTGCAGGTGGAAAAGTCAACCTGGTCTTTAATATTAACCATGTGAACATTCGATGCCTAAGGCTATTGTGGATTTTTTAAACAGTCATCTGGATAAAGATTATTGACTTTAGTTGACCTTTCTTTGCTTATCAAGAGAGGTGATATCAATACACAGAATATTTTTTTAAGTTTGGCACTCTAGGGCAGGATTGAGCTGTCCCAGATCATTGATAATGCAAGTTAGATGCTGAATGAAGGCCCTTTACTTTATAGCAGCCACAACAGAGATTTCAGTGCTACATTTTCACTTTCCTGACCAGCCATTGCTTTGGCTTTTCAGAGTGTGAGGCATTAAACTATCAGGTACTGCCAAAATGTGGGCAGTTTTGTGCTACAAATTTATGCTTGCTAAAAGTTGGATTGAGTCTAGCATTTTTATTAATATGCTGACAGTCATCAAGGAGTAGGGACTTTCATCCCACCAGTCTGGACCAGAATTGAACCGTTTTGAAAGGTGAATGGCCAGCCCTCTTTGGTATTTAATTATTAAGGAGAATAAGTATTGATCAAAATTATATTGTGTGAAACATAGAAGGCATGACCTGCTCTTTCAGGACTTACTATATGATAGAGAAAGAAAAGTTGCTTTATATTGTATTGTAGTTCAAGGTGAATCTCCTCAAAGCTTGCTAATTTATCTATCATATGTGCCATATATAGAGAATGCTTCCTGTCAATCATTAATTGAAATATTTTGCATGTTCTCCAAAACCATGCTTCTTCCTTTACAAATCTTACCTTGTTTTCAGTGTAACTTTCACAAGTTTATAAGAAGGTGGTAACTTCTTGGAGGTTGAGGTTTCAAAATAATGGTAAATGTTTATTTTCAATAGATGATAATAAATGTAACACATTTCTTCATTGGTTTAGACCAATAGGCAATGCCCCTGTCTAATCTGTTTCAGGACATGTCACTTCTAGAGCTGAGTGGTATAAGTCTCCCAGCCAGTATTGTATTCATCAGTTTAGTGCTAGACAACTAAAGAAGGATACTATAGTATGAAATCGTGACTTACATTTAGTATTCTGAAGAAAAAGGGATTGAGATGGTCTTAGCAGATACAGCAAATCTGCAAATGAAGCTGAGCCCTTTCTTGGATCCAAAGTACTGATTCTCATGTCTCACTGCTAGTAAATTTTTTATCAAATCTAAGTTCAGAAGACATACTTAATAATCAAAGCTTCCCCCTGAAGGAAATCAATGTCAATGGACAAGTATATTATTAGTGCTTCAAGTGAATTCCCGGTGTTCACACACCCATGGTGACAAATTTCTTCATATTTGAATTAGAGGCAAATTGAAGGAATATATATTCCTCTCCCCTCAGTGATCCTTTTCAGCTGATCGCCAATGGAAGCAGCAGTTTGAAATATTATGCAAGTAAGTGATATTTCCTCACATTTTTAAAAACTGCCCTTTTGTCCCCAAATTAGTAAAATATGCTCCCTGTACTGCTGTGTTTTCCAGAATATACAAATGGTATACTCTGCATTCTTTTAGAGATAACTCCTTTATGTAAAAACAATATAAATAGCTCTTTGTTGGGAAACACAGTCGCTGACACAAAGCTTGTGTTTATTAGTCAGCTGTTTGAAGAACTGTCTCTTAAAGAAGAATAATTAAAACTATACAATGGAAAAGATGTTAACTCTTCATTTTGCTATTACCAGAAAAGATCTTGTTTATGTAATGTACTTGATTCAAAAATTGGAATTTAATCAAAGGAAGCCTAAAATATACCAACAGCTGCCATTTGGTTTAATGTTCTGTTTTAATAAGTGTTAAAAATCACTGATGCAGGAACTAGGTGGCACAGTGATAAAAAAAATTTATTGCCATTGGGACCTGGAATTCAATCCATGCATCCAGAGACGTTTTTGATCTCCTCTCCCTGAAGATGTGAAAGGTTCAAAATGAAATAAACTCTAAACAGTCTAGATCCTGTTCCCAATACACATAAGTCCACAATGCAAAGCTGTCTCAGACTTAGCATTAAATTAACAATGGTGCTCTGAAAGTTCACAAAGACAGAGTTTAGGGAATGGAAATGTCATGCTAATTTAATAGGAAGTGCTGTTCTTTGGATGAACTTGAGGGGATGAAGGATGTTGTGGACCTATGCATATTTGACAGCAATACCTCACCTTGATAGATCTGGCTAAAAAAAATTCATTTGTTTTTTATAGGGCAATTGAAAACTAATATTATATTTGATGTATTTTGAATTTGGCCTGTGAACCTTTTATCTTGATGTAGAAAAAAATGCCCTTCTCCTCTGTTGGGCTTAATTCCTAGTGAACGTTGGGATATGGAAAATAAATGCATTTGTGTGGACTTATAAGATTATGTGGGATGGAGCATCATTTAAACCATTTATACATAAACAAGGAAACATCTTCAGAATAAGTTGTACATTTTCAGTGAATAGACTTGCAAGATAAAATTTAGAATTAAATTCTGAAGGAATTAAGCCATTTGGGTTACAAGTTTCTAGACTGATTCCTGATTCATGATAATTAAAGGGAAATATCAAAATTGATTCAAGTAAATTGTTCCTTGTGGTTAACAGTTCAAATTCCAAGGAGAAGAAGTTAGAAACTAGAAAAACGGGATGTAAAAAGGCAAGAAAGAATTTTTCAACAGGTAGAGATGGAGTTGTTGGAAAAGTCACTGGGGAAGGCCATTGAGGTAATATAAAGGGGCTAAGAATTGGCTGATTGTTTGAAAGATAAGAAATAATGAGTTTATTATTAAATAAACGTGGCTACTTTGGGCCATTTTGTTTTGTGTAATTCACATGTTCTAAAGTAATTGATTTTCATTAATGTCGCTTGCAGCAAATAAATGCACTGTCCCTGTTCAGAAATGCCAAGCATTTTATGACTCAAATACAAATAAATTAACATGCTTTAGTAGCTATTCCAAAGATATGGTTGCAGTATAGCCAAGATTGTGAGCTCAATATTCAATATTTCAAAGGATAGGCAAAAGGAAAAGGAGGTAGGGTAACTTTTTGTTAATAAAATGAGGTATCAGTGTGGTGGTGAGTAGGGACATAAGTGCAATGGATCACAGTGTGAATCCATTTAGTTCCTCTATTTGAGAAAAAAATGTACCAACGTTTGGAGGCATTTCAAAAGAGAGCTCGTAGTCTGATTTCTGGGATGAAGCATTTAACTTCTGAAGAATGGCTAAACAGGTCATAGCGTCATAGAGATGCACAGCAAGGAAACAGAACATTTGGTCCAACTTGTCCATGCTGACCAAATATCTGAAATTAATCTAGTCCCATTTGCTAGTACTTGGCAACTCATTTCATACCCTGTACCACCCTCTGTGTGAAAAGGTTACCCCTTGGATCCCTTTTAAATCTTTTTCCTCTCATATAAACCTATGCCTTCTAGTTCTGGACTCCCTGACATCAAGGAAAAGACTGTGTCTATTTATCATATCCATGACCATATCATGATTTCATAAACTTCTATAAGTTTACTCCTCAGCCTTCGACGCTCCAGAGAAAATAGCCCTAGCCTATTCAGCCTCTACATAAGCTCAAACTCTCAAACCCTGGCAACATCTTTGTAAGTCTTTTTTGAGCCCTTTCAAGTTTCACACCATCTTTCCTATAGGAGGGAGACCAGAATTGCACACAATATTCTAAAAGTGGCCTAACCAACATCCTGTACAGCAGCAACATGACCTCCCAACTCTTATACTCAGTACTCTGACCAATAAAGGAAAGCATACCAAATGCCTTCTTCACTCTCCTATCTACCTGTGACTCTACTTTCAAAGAACAATGAACCGGCACTCCAAGGTCTCTTTGTTCAGCAACACTCCCCAGGACCTCACCATGAACTATATAAGTCCTTCCCTGATTTGCCTTTCCAAAATGCAGCAATTAAATGATTTGGATAATTAAATGCAATTTAATTATCCAAATTAAACTCCACCTCCCACTGCTCAGCCCATTGGCCCAACTGATCAATATCCCGTTATATTCTGCGGTAACCTTCTTCACTGTCCAATTTTGGGGTGATCTGCAAACTTACTAACTATGCCTCTTATGTTCATATCAAAATCATTTATATAAATGATGAAAAGCAGTGGACCCAGCACCAATCCTTGTGGCACACCACTGGTCACAAGCCTCCATTCTAACAAGCAACCTCCCACTACCACCTGCTGTCGTCTATGTTTGAGCCAGGTCTGCATCCAAATGGTTAGTTCTCCGTGTGTTCCATGTGAGCTACTTGTTGAACACATTACTGGGCTTCACATAGATCAATTCCACCACTCTGCTTTCATCAATCCTCTTTGTTATTTCTTCAAAAAACCCAATCAATTTCCCACACACAAAGCCATGTTGACTATCCCTAATCAGTCTTTGCCTTTCCAAATACATGTAAATCCTGTCCCTCAGGATTCCCTCCAACAATTCGCCCACCACCAGCTCATCAATTACTGCATCGGCACAGCATCCTGCACCCAGGCTGAACTGGAGCAGTTCATCGACTGCACCTACACCTTCAACTCCACTCTCAAATTCACTTGGTCCATCTCAGGCACCTCCCTTCCTTTTCTTGACCTCTCCATTTCCATCTCCGGTGACAGTCTCCAGACAGATGTTTACTATAAATCCACAGACTCTCACAGCTACCTGGACTATACCTCCCAGCCAGTGTCCTGCAAGAATTCCATCCCACTTTCCCAATTCCTCCATCTCCACCACATCTGCTCAGACGAGGAGACATTCCACTCCCAAGCATCCCAGATGTCCACCTATTTCGAACAACATGCTTTTCCTCCCTCTTTCATCCAGACAGCCCTCCACCATACCACTTCCATTCCCTGTTCCACTGCCCCATACCCTCCCTCAAACGCAATTGGGACAGAGTTTCCCCTTGCCCTCACCTACTACCCGATCAGTGACCACCTGCATTCAACGCATCATCCTTAAACACTGCCAGCTCCAACTAGACTCCACCACCAAAAATATCTTCCCCTTCTCCTGCAACCAGAAAAGATGCAAAACCTGTCAGTACACCACTCCCCTCACCTCCATCCAGAGCAACAAACAGTCTTTCCAGCTGAGACACAGAGTCACCTGCCTCACCTCCAATCTATTTTACTGTATCCGGTGCTCCCGATGTGGTCTTCTCTATGTCAGGGAGACTAAACGTACACTTAAGGAACATTCACCAAGCGTCTCAGCCAGGCCCACAGGGACCAATCAGACCCCTCAGTCCCCCCCCCATTTTAATTCCCCTTCCCACTCCCTGCTTGACATGATCATCCTTGGCCTCCTCCATTGGCACAATGAACCAGACAGTAAATTGGAAGAACAAGACCTCACCTTCTGTCTGGGCAACCTACAGTCCAGAGGACTCAACACTGAATTCTCCAATTTCAAATAACCTCCCTCCCCATCCCTCAAATCCCTTCCCAACCTCTCCCCCTCCCTTCCACTCCTCCCAGCTACCTACCAGATTCATTCCTCCCATTGACCAACCAGGTCGTACCCTCTGCCTGTCTTCACCTTTACCCCCTTCATTACCCTGCCCCCATCACCCCCTTTATCTGCAGCTCCCACTACACCCATCCCCAGACATGAAGAAAGGTTACACCAGCAACGTTAACTTCTCCACCTCCTGATGTTGCCTGGCTTGCTGTGTTCTTCTAGCCTCCTATTTGTCAACTTCCAGTCTTCTGGCACCTTACCTGTGGCTATCTATGATACAAATATCTCAGCAAACGTCTCAGCAATCACTTCCCTAGCTTCCCACTGAGTTCTAGGATGCACGTGATCAGATCATTTATCTTAGACATTTGGTTATTAGAGTTTAGAAGAATGAGAAATGATCTTATCAAAACACACAAAAAGTCTGAGGTGAACCTGAAATGCCAGATGTTGAGCAGATGCTTCCACCAGTGGGGGAATCTCAAACAAGTCATATAGTTGCAGAATAAGGGGACACTCATTTGAGCCTGAGATGTGAAGGAATTTCTTCTCCCAGAGCATAGCGAATGTTTGGAATTTCTATCTCAGAGAGTTGTGGAAGCTAGCTTTCTGAAAGTATTTAAAGAGCAGATAGAATAATTTTTGCAGTATCAAGAGTTTGCAGACTATAATAACCTTGCATCAAAAGAGCAATTGAGAACTGGGGCAGATCAGATTCGGACTTGTGATTGGCAGTACGTGCTTGTAGGGCTGAATGGCCCCTGTCGCTATTTTCTATGTTATGTTCTTCTGCTTCACTATTTTGGGTGAATTACATTCACAGGCATTATTATCCACTTAACAACAACAGAAACCATTCACATCTTTAATGCAATAAAAAAGGTCCCAAGGCACTTGATAGCAGCAATATCAGACAAAGTTAGATCAGGTTGGAATTGATGCAATAGAGGCAGTATGGTTGTTTTTCTCTCAAATCTATGCCTGGGTGTAAATCATGTGAAATACAACAAACTGTGCCACAAGCAATAATGCCTGAACTGACCTGTATTTCTGAGTTCAGATGATGAATATGTCATTGTTGTTGTTGGTACATGCCCCTTGAAGGAAAGAAATTTCTGTGTCAGTTTAAGTTTTCAAGGTTCTCAATAGATTAAAGGTACATGGCTGTTGGGAAGAAATTGGAGTGGTGTGAATGTAGTTGCCACTGTTGATATGTTCAGTGGAATTAGAGACCAAAGCAGGTAGAAAAGGGCATCCTTCTGCTTGATTGCAAAACTCTTATGGTACTGCAGCAAAAAGTGAAGGACAGGAGAGCCTTTTTCTAACCAAAAGCAAAATCCATTAAAGGCAGCAATATACTCCAGAAGGAGTGGCTGCAGTTCTGAAAATATTTGAATAAGCTCACTAGGAAAAGTGAACTAAGCACATCTAGCACATTATCTTCTTCATGTTATTGAGAAAGGGGATTGAAAATTGCCTGATTGACTGGGGAGGTGGTGGCACACTGGTACTATCACTGGACTATTAATAGTATTCCACAGATTTGTTTTCGAATTTCACAATACCCATGGATTGAAATCTACAACCACATAGGGTTGTCAGAGATGTTTTCCACTTCAATCATCACTGCGGAGAACACAAATGACAGAAACCAGCAAACTCTTTGTCAGGTGCAGACAAGGAGAAAAATAATGAGCAATGAAACCCACTGGAACTGCAAACAACTCCAGGTGAACCAAAACTGAGGTGGGATGACAAAGTCAACAACTTCAGGACATGGTCAAGAAGAAAATGCCTGGTCCAGACATTCAGGTTACCACAGAAAAGAAAATACCCATTTCAACAGAGCAGCCATTTTTCGTGAAGGGAATTCATGAGAATAAAGGTTCCCTGGATAATGTTATAGGTCAAAGACCGGATTCAGTAGGAAAGAGTTCCACTATTTCTATAAATCAAGGTATTAAGAGTCTTCCAAATAAGGTAATGAACAGATCACCTGGTTGTCCACAGTGAAAAGCATCCAGGAAATAAACGTCCTCTAGCGCACAGAGATTTTACAGACCACCAAGGAATCAAGAACAGAATCATGATCAACAGTTCTCAAGCTAAAGACTTACCAATTTACCAATCCAAAAGACATGTGTTTAGTTGAAATTATAAAACCTTCAGAGTACCTGAATTTGTGAAGTTAAACACATAGGGAAGATGGGTAATGGTAAAAGTAATTATGCTCGAACATATTAATAACTAACAAAATAAAACTTAGGTGAGATTTTTAATATGATTTTCAACAGATTAATTTTGGAGATTGTATTAGGCTCCATACAATCTGACATCAAAAGCATAAGTAGGAAAAGGTAGAACAAATCTGAAGGGTGAAGGACTCACAAACATCTTAACAACACTGTCTAAACAAGGAACACAATTTGTACATGACTACAATCATGAAATACATTGTATCTTGTTTAAGACAAGACACTCTCTTTGTTGAGACTCAGTGGTAGTTTTCCTTTACCATTGGAAGCCAAATGGGCTCTTCAACCCAGTCAAGGAAAGATGAAAATGGCAGGAAACTAAACTAACCACCTGATGTTGGTGGTTGGCATCACAGCATTCAAACCGGTGCTATTTAAATCCATGAACAACTTTCTGGTGAGATGCTATTGACTTTTGCTTGCTGCTGCAGACTTAGTGAATTCAGTGTGTACTTTGTTGTTACAGGATTTGAGAGAAGCTTTTTCAGGCAGAAGGCAGTGGTGTTGGGCCTTTAGAGGGAGTGGTAAGATTTTGAAATTTCTTATAGCATTACATCTTACATCAGCCTCACTTTCTGGCCTCATATTTCTTCTGTTGAGCTTCATCCATAAATCTGACCTGGGAAGGTTAATAATGTATGAATAAAGAGCTGCTGTGGACATATGGAAACAACTAAGCATGACGAATCATTAGGATACCATTTTAATGAAAGACGAATGTGAACAAATCATTTAAAATGTTATTTGTCTATTCTTTGCAGGGCATAACAGATGGAACTGAAATCCTTTGGATTTCTGATGCAATGGTTTAAATGAGGCTAGTCTTTTGACAGTTCAGACTAACAATCTATGCATCACCAACAGTACTGTCCTTATTATTGTTT
The DNA here is from genome assembly GCF_020745735.1 of Hemiscyllium ocellatum. NCBI lineage: Eukaryota > Metazoa > Chordata > Chondrichthyes > Orectolobiformes > Hemiscylliidae > Hemiscyllium > Hemiscyllium ocellatum. Next base: position 56,174,891 of record NC_083407.1, on the reverse strand, counting down.
ACATGTGCGAATATTTTGCAATAGTTTTGCAATAATACTACTGTTTAACATTTATCAACTAAACTTGTCATTGGACTGAGTTCAGAACAGCTTCCATTTTGCACACATACATAGAAAGGGTGGAACAGGAGTAGGACATTTGGTCCCTTGAGCCTGGGCAACCACTTGAGAAAGTCATACCATAAATCCAAGAGTTCCAAAGCATAACAATTTTACAAACTTCATGCAGACACAATGGCATTAGTATTATTAGAAATAAATAGGTATAATATATATTTTATGTAGAAAGCTATCTGCTTTTAAAATTAGTAAAAAGAGTCTGTCAAGAAATCAGATGACTATCTTTGTGGATTCAGCTGGTATTGAGACCAAACTGTACATGTATCTAAAAGAGATGACAACAGACCTTTTGAAAGTCAATGGACATTTCTACAGGTGAACAGAAACTCATTCTCAGAAAATGATTCTCCTGGAGATTTTAAACACTCCTCACCAAAAGCATCTGACAATGAGACCAGTTTGGAATTGTAGCCATTGTATAATTTTACATTGTATAAAAAGCCTGGCTGTGATAGAAGTTTTGGTATGCAGTGAACATAGAAGAAACATCTTGAAATAGTAGCTGCTTCTCAACCTGGAGATAGGGGAAGGCAAACCAGCTAAAGAACAGTTACACTGAGCCAAAGTCATAACCATAAGGCTCCTCGACTTATACAGCATGAACACTCAATACCTCAGGAAACTGAACCAGAGGCACATTTATCTGCTGCCACAAGTTAAAATAATGAGTTCCAAATGCTGTGAGTGCCTTCTTCATCTAGGAAAACCCTCTGCAAAAAGACCTCTGTTTCTTTCACCACCCCCTAGCACTCCAGCGCTCTGCTTATTATGAGTGTTCCCCATTCTTTATCTACAATTGTATCCAATAAAAACTCTTGCAAGTCCCTGGACTGGTGACACATGAAAGTGACAGTTGTGAAGATGCATCCTTAAAAACTTCTCTCTTATTGCTGTTCAGGCCTGATTCCTCACTGTAGGATGGGACCACTGTTCAGGGACCTATGAAAGAAACACATGGCAATCATGAGATCATGTCATGCAGAACATACCGGTTCGTGCTTGCCTTCTTGCAACAATAATCTCGGACACTGTATCTGCCAGTTGATGCCTCCTGGCTTCACACACTTAGATGTTTTCACGACTAAGTGCGTCTTTTGTCAAAGTTCCATTTTTAATGTCCATTTGTCTCCTTCACTCCAATAGCCATTGTCCACACTTGTGTATTTTCATTTTACCCATGGCTATGGGCACCTAAGAGGACACCTTCACTGTCGCCCTATCTTTCTGACCACTGTATCCAGGTAATTTAAGTGGCTTTCTTCTCTACAGGTCAAAGCCCATGGAGGTATAGGATCTCACTAATAGTCTTCCTTAGCTCTTGGGCACTGTGTACTCTTTTCTTGAAAGGACAAAAGGGAAAGGGGAAATATGGTGGCTCCAAAAAGCATGGAGTTTGCAAAATCCTCCAAAAACTCTCCAGATGATCTTTTCCTTGGCATCCTTTGACATTCATACTTTTTGCTGCATCATTGACCTGAGCATGTGCTCTTGTAATGCTTTGAGCATCATTTGTTCTTTATCCACCTGGCACCTAGCAGGTTATATGCAATGAAGACATGACCTGACATCCTTCATAGAATTAAATGATTGTTTAAAAAGAAGAAATATGGTTCTAAAATGGCTACACTAGTCACCTGACCATAGATTGCGATATGAGACTCATATGTGATAAACAAAACTATCTACTTTGAAATTACCATTTTTTAATCTTCAAATATCAAAACCAGCCATTTGAGTCAGCATGTTTCCTGTTTAATTTGCACATGAATGATGATTTCACATATTTAGAGGTGAAAGATTCATCTGCCAATTAGCTATCTTAGCTCTATAGAATCCCTACAGTGTGGAAACAGGCCATTTGGCACATCTATCCACACTCCAAACAGCATCCCACCCAGACTCACTCCCTCCTAACCTATGCCTGTAAGCCTGCATTTTTCCATGGCTAGTCCACCTAGCCTACACGTCCCTGGACACTATAGGGCAATTTAGCAAGGCTAATCCACCTAACCTGCAAATCTTTGGACTGTGGGAGAAAACCAGAACACCCAAAGGAAACCCCTGCAGACACAGGGAGAACATGCAAACTCCACATAGACAGTCACCAAGGGTGGAATCAAACCATCCCTGGTGCTGTGAGGCATCAGTACTAACCACTGACCAACCATGCTGCACATCTTGTAAGACACTGGAGCTGGATTTCCCACTCTAGATTGAACTGCTTTTGAAGTGCAGAGAGAAGGCAAGAACAAAATTGTGACAGCAACAGTTGTAACTGTTTCTCCTCCTGCCTGTTTTTGTCTTCATCTCAATAAGCAGCACCCAATGAAAAAGCCAATTGGGAATCAACCATTCACTTAGAATGCAAAATTCTGCATGTTCTCTCCTTAAGGGTACAACTATTATGGGCTATTTTGGCACAAAAATACTGTCCCTACCTCTGGGCTGAAAGACCCATGCTCGAGTCCCACTTGTTCTAGCAGTGTGTCATAACACTTACAAACAGGTTTTGTTAAAACACTATCTCAAACTAACCATTAAACTGTGATTAGTGGTTAACAATCTAACACTTGAAAGCATTCTATAGCTGCTTACTTCTTATTTTTTCCTGTCTGTGCCAGACACTCACCTTCTTAAACTTATTACCTATGATTTGGGTGTGTTTGATATCACTCTTACATTATTCTTTTCTTGGGGTTAGATTTTGGGATTCAGGCCCACAATTACTTAATCAAGGCAAGTCACCCATTCGCAAGGAATTTTCAGTTAGTTTCGCAAGTTTGTTAAATTTAGATATGATACATAGTTAATTAGGCACAACAATATGAAACCCATTATAGTTTGAGTGGTGGAGGTTGTATCCTTGTCTTTAGCTGAAGAGCTCCTTGGGAGGTACCTTTATTCTCTTCGTAGAATCATAGAATCCCTATAGGAAACAGGCCATTAGGCCCAACAAGTCCACACTGATGCTCGGAGGAGTAATCCACCCAAACCCATTCCTCTACCCTATTACTCAGGCACACCTCCAATCTGAAGGAGTCAGCTGTTTGGCAAGTACTGACAAACAACAAGAACAACCATCCAACAAGGATTGCACCCTGACTTTGACCACTTGTTGATATATCCTATTTATAGGGACTGGTGCTTTATCCTATGTCAATCAACCATTTGAATACTTTTAGGTATTGGATATGGGACAGTGACTCACAATCTCAAATTAACTATCATCTCCTTTCCCACCTCCAGCTCAAGGTCAGCTCACATGACATAAGAACAGACTCTTCTATTTTTTACAAACCAATTTGGAAGTGTCAGTGGCCTGGTAGGTTTGGAACCATAGGCCTTTTGCCTTTGGTTGTTAGAGATTGTTTATATTTGGAGAGCTTAAAGCTGTCTCTGCTTAATTTATCTAAACTTTCAAACTTTGCAAGAAGAAATTAGGAAAATGAGGGTCTCGATTTCTTCCAGTAGATAATAAAATTCCTCTAGGAAACGATGTTTTAATTGAAGTGCGATAAAAAAATAAAAAGACCTGTTGCAACTGATCAAGAGAAGGTTAAAAAGAGGGGATCTCCCTCCTCACCTGGTCATAACCATTGCCTGACAAGGGGTAGTAACAAATAGGATTTGTTTGATACATCCTGATGATCATGATTGCAGAATCTCGAGACCGCAGTAGGAAATTAATGCTGTGCCAGGGAATACCAGGCCACAGGGGAATAAACAGCCGACATGCAGCATTTTAAAATACATGTAAAGGAAGCAATGTCAATATTTGAATAGCGTTGAAATGACCTGTGCTTCGCTAATGTTGGGTGATTAATTTAGCATCTCTTGTAGTCCCTTGCGGCTCTTCTTCCTTCTCCATGTGTAGCATGTAAACAAGTGAAGTTCTTTATACAGAAATAAATTCAATAATTCTCTAAAAGTAAAATTTTTTGAAGGGAATGCCACATGTGAGAGCAAGAAGTTGACCAAAGAAATTGTTGTGCCAAGTCCTCTCATCTTGAGAAAATTGCCGTGGTAAACGTCTTGAACTGATAAAAGTTCACAAGGATGAAAGGGCAGTGGAAGCAATGGAGTTTAAAATGGTTGGCATCTTTTATAGTTGCTACTGAGAGAGTGGTGGGGGGGAGCTTCTTGGAATTGTGAAGTCCAAGGAACATTTCAGTATATTGGCAATTTTTTAAAAACAATATGGTTTTTGAGATATGAGCATTGTTGGCAGGATCAGCACTTTTTCCCATCCCTGATTGTCTTTGCCATGTCAATACCTCTTGACTTTGCTTCTTTTCTCCACCAACCAAAAAAAGTTGAGATCAAACTTTATAATATATAAACGTATAAATAGTTCACAAAAAGAATTTATTTATGTGTATTGTGCATAGCTGGTAGGACCAGCATTTATTGTTGTGAAGAAGGTGGCGATGAGCTGAAATAGAAACAGAAATTGCTCGGAAAACTCAGCAGGACATTAATGTTTCAAGTCCAGTGACTCTTCTTCAGGATTCTTCTGTGTTCTGTGTGGTCTGAAGAAGGGTCACAGGATCCAAAATATTAATTCTGCTTTCTCTCCACAGATGTTGTCTGACCTGCTATTTTTCCCCCCAGCAATTTCTGTTTATGTTTTTGATTTCCAGCATTCACAGTTTTTTGACTTTTTTGAGAGGTGGTCTTTTAGGATGTAAAGACACCCAAAATGCTGTTAGGGAGGGAGTTACAGGATTTTGACCCAGTGATGTTGAAGGAACAGTGGTAGATTCCCAAGTCAGCATGGTGTGTGGCTTGCAGAAGAAATTGTAGATAGTGGTGCTTCCATGTAATAGCTGTGCTTGTCCATGTAGATGGTAGAAATCACAGGTTTAGAAGTGCTATCAAAAAAGCCTTAGTGAGTTGCTGTAATGTTTTATACAGATGGCACACACTGCTGTCTTATTGCTAGGGGGATTGTTTATGCTGAATGATATTGCACTTCTTGAGTCTTGTTCACTGCTTTCATCAGCACAAGTGAAAAGTATTAAATTGCAGCAATGATCTATAATGTAGTAAAGCTGTGGGAACTCAGGAGTTAAGTTCTTCAGTTCAGACATTGCACCCATAGCATTTATATGGTTTATCCAATTAATTTCTTGTTTAAATAAGGGCTCATGGTGTAGTGGATAGTATATTGATTTGGACAGAAGATTGGGGTGCCTTAACAAGAAGCAGACAAAATGTGTAAATGAGTCTTCTTTATATTCACAAGATTTAATGAGTCGAGCTCAATAGCCATCAAGATAATGGGAGGCATAGATAGAGTCGATAGCCAGAGACGATTTCCCAGGGTAGAAATGGCTAACACGAGGGGTCATAGTTTTAAGCTGGTTGGAGGAAAGTATAGAGAGGATGTCAGAGGCGGGTTCTTTACACAGAGAGTTGTAAGAGCATGGAATGTGTTTCCAGTAGCAGTTGTGGAAGCGAGGTCATTGGGGATATTTAAGAGACTGCTGGACATGCATATGGTCACAGAAATTTGAGGGTGCATACATGAGGATCACTGGTCGGCACAACATCGTGGGCTGTAGGGCCTGTTCTGTGCTGCACTGTTCTATATAAATTACTTAGACAAAGGGGTAGAAGGCATGGTTGCCAAATTTGTCAATGACACAAAGATAAGCAGGAAAATAGATGAAGATGATGCAAGGATTTACAGATATATGATGATAGGTTAGGTGAATGGGCAAACTGTGGTAAATGAAAGTATGATGTGGGAAATGTGAAATTCTCCATTTTGGCAGGAAGGTTAATATAGAACGATAGTATCTAAATGGTGAGAGATCGCAGAGCTCTGAGATGCGAGAAGATCTGGCTACCTTTTGCATGTAAATTACAAAAGGTTGGTAGTAGGTACAGCAAGTAATTAGAAAAGTGAATATTATCTTATTATTTATTATGAGGGGTAATGAATAGAATAGTCAGGAAGACAGTGTTGAAACCGTATCTGGAGGATTGTGTACAGAATTGGTCACCTTAATTAGGAAGGATGTAACTGATTTGGAGGCAGTTCAGAGAAGGTTTACCACAATGGGCATGTTATCTTATGATTAAAGCTTGAATGTAACTAGGCTTGTAACTGCTGGAGTTTAGAAAAGTAAAAAACAGCTTGATTGAAAGATATAAGCGGGGAGCTGTGAAGCAAATGTTTCTTCTTATGCGAGAATCTAGAAGTAGATGCCACTGTTTTAAAATCAGAGTTTGCCCAGTGAAGCTAAGTCCTTCAATATTTTTATTGCAGAAGTAGATAGATTCCTGTTAAGCAAAATGTTCAAAAGGGATGTTGCCAGGGTTGGAGGGTTTGAGCTATAGGGGCAAGCTGAATAGGCTGGGGCTGTTTTCCCTGGAGCATCAAAGGTTGAGTGGTGACCTTAAAGAGGTTTATAAAATCGTGAGGGGCATTACAAGGTCTTTTCCCTGGGGTGGGGGAATCCAGAACTGGAGGGCATAGGTTTAGGATGATTAGATTAGATTCCCTACAGTGTGGAACAGGCCCTTCAAGTCCACACTGACCCTCCGAAGAGAAACCCACCCAGAACCATTTCACTCTGACTAAAGCACCTAACACTGTGGGCAATTTAGAATGGCCAATTCACCTGACCAGCACATCTTTTGGACTGTGGGAAGAAACCGGAATACCCGGAGGAAACCCACACAGACACGGGGAGAATATACAAACTCCAGGAAGTCACCCAAGGCTGGAATCAAACCTGGGTCCCTAGCACTGTGAGGCAGCAATGCCAACCACTGAGCCACTGTGCCACCTGTGAGAGGGCAAAGATTTAAAAGGAACCTACAGGGCAACTATTTTACACAGAAAGTGATGCCTATATGGAATGAGCTGCCAGAGGAAGTGGAAAATTGACATTTAGGGCAAAAATCCTTCATCAGGGCTTTTCCCAAATTTCCTGATGAGGAACTTTTGCCAGAAACGTTGATTTTCCTTCTCCTTGGATGCTGCCTGACCTTCTGTGCTTTTCCTGCACCACTCTAATCTTGACTCTAAGGTTCAGCATCTGCAGTACCCATTTTCGCTCTGCCAGAGGAAGTGATGGAGGATGGTACAATTACAACATTTAAAAGGCATCTGGATGGGTGTATGAATAGGAGGAGTTTAGAGGGATATGGGCCAAAGTGCTTGAAAATGGGACTAAATTAATTTAGGATATCTGGTAGGCATGGTCAAGTTGGACTGTAAGTTCTGTTTCTGTGCTGTACATCTCTATGACTATGACTCAATGACTACGACTATTAAAGGAAATAAATGGGAATGTAGATTTGAGGTCAGATCAGCCATGATCTTATTAAATGGTGGCACATGTTCAAGGGGCTGAATGGTCTACTCCTGCTCCTGATTTGTAAGTTTGTACATAATAGTGACCTCTAGGATGTTTATCATGGGATATTCAGCAATGGCAACGCCAATGAAAATTAAGGGAATGTGGATGGACTTGCTCTTGTGGAAAATAGTGATTGCCTGGTATGTGTGTGGCATCAATTTTATTACCACTTATTGGCCTAAAATTGAATGTTGTTCAAGTGGTGGAGGCCAGGACAATTGCAAAATTTAAAAGGCACCTGGATGAGTATATGAATAGGAAAGGTTGGAGGGATATGGGCTGGGTGGTGGCAGGTGGGACTAGATTGGGTTGGGATATCTGGTTGACATGGGCAAAATGGACTGAAGGGTCTGTTTCCATGCTGTACACCTCTATGACTCAATGACTCTCTGACAGGCCTGTACAAACTGCCTCATTATCTGAAGGGTTACACATGGGAGCAAAAACACAATTAGCTGTGAAAGTGCCTATTGGTTCCATCTTACGGTGAAGGCTTCACCTTATGATAGAGTGAAGGTCATTGATGAAGAGCTGAAGGTGAGTGGGCCTTCCATAAGGAGTGCCTTTAGTTATATCCTGCAGTTATGACAGTTTCTAACAGCCACTAGCACATCCCCTTATGTTAGGCATAATTCCAGCCAATGAAGGGCTTTACCCAATTTCCACATAATTGAATTTTAGGAAATTTTGTTAAGGCAACACTCAGTCAAACGTTACTTTGATGTAACAGCCATTCACTCTGGCTTCACCTCAGGTGAAAGTCTTTTATCCATGTTTGCACCAAATGTTTAATGAGACCTGGATCTAAACACATCATTAGTGAACGGGCACTTGCTGAGTTTGTGCCGGTCTTTGATGCTGTTATTGATATCTTGCATCACTTTATTCATAATGATAACAGACTAAAATTGTCCAAATTTAGTTTGTTCTGTTTTTGTGGAAAGAGCATACCACGGTAATTTTCTACTTTGGCAGATGGGAGCATTACAGCTATACTGGAATAACTTGACTAGAATCGTAGCCACTTCAGGTATGTATATTTTCTGCAGTTCAGACACCTGTTATCAAACCTCATGTAGCTTTAATTGATTCAATACATTCAATCATTTCTTGATATCGCATGAAGTGAATCAGATTGTTTGAGTACTGAACTCTGTATTTTTCAGAAAGAGGAAGATGGATCATCCACTTGGTTTTTCTGGTTGAAGATGGTTACAAAAGTTGATGACTTGTCTTTGAAGTATTTAAACATACTCATCAAACTGTCCAACTTCTGTCAAAAATGCAAATATTAAATCTTACTCCTGAGAACTAATATTGTTCGGGGTTGAAATTCATGTTTGACAACTAATCTTTGTCTGTGGTGAATGACAAAACATTGATCCTTTTTTGAAAGCCAAACCCCACCCAATAAAATAATGCTTTTTTTTCCCATTAAATGTGCGTAGTGTGAAAATCAGCCTCAGTCCTGGAGTGAGTTCAACAAGATGCTTATTATGTGCTCTGCATGAAAAGCGGGGAGTTGACGTATATGCACAATTTCAGGTAATATAGCATTGCCTCAGGATCTTTGAATTGACATACCCCATTCATTTGTTGCTTTTCTTCAAATAGCAGAAGAACAAACGCTCTATCAGAGCATTCAAATTGGGTTATATGCTACAAATCAGCTTTATTAAATTAATATGAGTCTTTTAAACAGCAGTGGAAAATCAATACAGAAGATTTCACTTTGTTAAAAACAAAGAAAAACAGCTCTTACCTGTTTTAATACTTTATGATGATCAGACAAAACTTCATCTGTATGGAATATATTATGAGTCTTGAATCTGTATCTTAATGAGCTTTGAAGAAATGTAGCAGCTGAAATATATCCCTTGCTGGACCTGGCTTCAAGCCGTCCGTGAACCACTTCCACATGGTTCAGCCCATGCAGTAAGAAATTTGGCACTCATTGTCAATTCATACAGAAAACAAAAATTACATCTAGCTTGAGCCACATACCAGGTACTAAATGCAAATCTAATTGGATGTGTTACTTCAAATTAATTGCTTTTAGGACTAAACAATTGTGCAAGTGTATTCTACTTGCTTTGCAATCCAACACATTTGCATTCAGAAAATAGTCTCTAAGCACAATAATTCCAAAGTGCCAATTTTAATGAATGATAAGGTGTTGGATTCCATCCTATCTGAGACAAAATAAACCTGAAATAAAACTTAATTAAATCGAGCAGTATTAACTCATGAATTGACGTTTAAGGTATAGTGATGTTTCTCACTATACCTTATACGATTTAAGATCTAACTCTTTGAGGTAACATCTGAGACATTTCTTTCCAAACTTTTTCAGTGGAAATATACATTTCTCCCCATTTCCAGACTGGAGTTCTTGCTAAATTATAGCCTGTAAATCACCTTTAGCAATGGTGCTGGATATTTCTGTCTATATTTGTTTCACATTCATTGATTAATTGTCACAACATGAACATCACAGTTAGAATTTTCTGTTTGGGATTGGAATGCCAATGCTTGGCTCAAATGATAGTCCCCACCCCATTCCATGTCAGGAATACTCATCTGACAGTGATTTTTGCAAGGTTTGGCCATGCGCTCCATCTGACATCTAATTAACAATGGTGAAACTGAAGGGTAAATAATGCAAAGTGAATGTTGCCACATGCTGCTTTCTCATTAGAAAGAGAGATGACTGATATGGAGTTCAGTCTGAAGGTTCCAGCACCTCAGGTGAAGGGTGAGGATGAGAAGGTGAGGCTTTCATGGTGACTTCAGCTGGTGAAGGAATTTGAACTGTGCTGTTTGCACCACTCTGCATTGTAAAGCCACTGATCAGCCAACTAAGCAAACTAACCCAAGGTCCCCAATACTGAATGAGCTGTAGCCAGCCATTGCAGGTAACAAAGACATATATTACAAGACTGAAAAAAAAATGGCCAGAGCTTCCAAGTGTTGTAAGAGATGCCTGCATCTAGCATATGGATAAGCTAAAATTGAATATGGGTAGATTTACTGCCAAAAATGTTTCTTCTATTGCTCATCTATGGAGTTTACTTATATTAACTAGTGAAGGATTAATCATTTAGATTGGCTGACTATGTTAACACTGGCTAAGAGCTTTTAAGAGATAGTAACCAAATCATGTTACATGACAGTAGACTGTAGACTGTAGAATGAGCTAACAACTAACAACAAGCTGACTAGCTCTTTCTAAATCAGTTATTTATATATCTATGACAGAGCTAATGCAAAGCTTCCAAGCACTCTTTTCAGATCAACAACCTTATAGAATATTTCCCCCAAGCTTTTTTCCTCTATATTATGCATTATATAATCATTTAAATAAGTACATCAAGATTCCTGCTATCCTTTCTCTAAAGTCTTGCACTTCACAATTTCTTCTTGATTTTGAATACACCGTCATTTGTTTGAGGATGATCTACTCAGATGTTGCTCTTTGTCATTCTGTGCCACTGATGAGTCTTTTATTTCTTGAATGTCTTTCACCGAAGACTTTGTTGGTGGACTGTTGCCATGTCTGGAGGATCATTAATCTCATCAAAGCCTGTAACAAAGCCAACTGAGGTGGTGGAAGAAGAAATCTTCTTTTGGCTTTGTCATGAGATAGAATTAGTTGAAGACTTTCCACTATAGAATGTGATCTTTTAGCTAATGGGATCATTTTGTTTGATTCCAGCATTATTGGTGGCACTGACTGTGAAGTATTAATAATCTCTTCTCCAACCAGGATTAATAGTAGTCAGTTACTATCTGGAATGATAGTAGTCAGAGTTCACTAGTGGTCTCAGATGGTGGTTCTACCAACGTTAGTTGGAGGTCAAGTCCTAACTAAGTTTCTACAGGTGAAGAACAAGTCAACAGTTCTTTCAGCCCAGTGGAATAGGTAGTTCCTTCCAAGTCACGAATGCAAAATGGTTATTTAATACCAACATTGCTGATCTTAATCTAGGCCTCTTTATTAATTCAGCTGACATTCTTTCCTGACCAATAAAGTTGGCTCAGTGCTGGTATCATCAATTTGGCCATTAGTAAATGTCTTCTTAGATGCTTGGAATCTTTCCTCAAATTTCAAGGTTTTCAGGAGAAAGCATGCCTTCTTGCTCTGGAATGAAGTCTTCTGCTTCTGGTTGACATAGCTTGTTCTGCAAATTGATTACATTGTAACAAAACTTTTACTTACCTGTAAGCTTTGGGTTTATTTTGTCTGCCCTGTATAACATCAGATCAGTAGCTTACAATTTTATATCTTGGAGATAGTGAGGTTTGCAGATGCTGGAAAGTCAGAGTTGATAAAATGTAGCACTGGAAAAAGCACAGCAGGTCAGGCAGCATTTGAGGAGCAGGCGAGTCAATGTTTCGGGCATAAACCCTTCATCAAGAATGGTGCTGAACATTGTGAAATCATGCTGAATATGCCCACTTCTAACCCTATGATGGAGGGCTTGTCAGTGATGAAGCAGAACAAGGTTTTAGTCTAAGATACTAACTTGAGAAACTTCCACAGAAATGACTTGGAGATATTGGTGTTGGACTGGGGTGTACAAAGTTAAAAATCACATAACACCAGGTTGCAGTCCAACAGGTTTAATTGGAAGCACACTAGCTTTCGGAGCACCCCCCCTTCATCAGGCAGTTGTGGAGGCTACAATGGTAAGGCACAGAATTAATAGTAAGAAGTTACAGTGAGATGTAACTGAAATTATACATTGAAAAATATCTTGATTGTCTGTTGAGTCTTTCATCTATTCGAATACCATGATAGTTTCACTTCTTTCATGTGTAAATCACATAACTTTTTTTAAAAAGTTGCATTCTCAGGTTAGCTGTAACAATTGGTGTTAGCTAGACAATATGTTGAAGGTGCTGAAAATATGTTGCTGGTTAAAGCACAGCAGGTTAGGCAGCATCCAAGGAACAGGAAATTCGACGTTTCGGGCCAGAGCCCTTCATCAGGACTCACAACCCCCCAACCCAGACACACACGCATACATATATTTTGTGGGGTGAATTTGTACTTGCAGAGTTACATTGTACCTTGCTCAAAAACTGCATGAATTCATGTAAAACTCTGTTATCTCATATTTTAGATTAGAATCAATCTAAACATCATGGCATAGACAGAGAACACAGGGGGCTAACACCTTCAACATATTGTCTAGCTAACACCAATTGTTACAGCTAACCTGAGAATGCAACTTTTTTAAAAAAGTTATGTGATTTACACATGAAAGAAGTGAAACTATTATGGTATTCGAATAGATGAAAGACTCAACAGACAATCAAAGCATTTTCAATGTATAATTTCAGTTACATCACACTGTAAATGTTTGCTATTAATTCTGGGCCTTACAATTGTAGCCTCCACAACCACCTGATGAAGGAGCGGCGCTCCGAAAGCTAGTGCTTCCAATTAAACCTGTTGGACTATAACCTGGTGTTGTGTGATTTCCTACAAAGGTGTTATGCAGCTCAGATGACTGACCTCCAACAACCACAATCATTTTCCTTTATGCTAAAGCAATGGAGCATTTCTCCCTAATCGACATTCACTCTATTTGGCTGGGGCTCCTTCTTTCCACACTCAGTCAACTATGACCTACTGTCACAGACATACATTGTCACCTCAAATAAAAAGCAAAGTATTGCAGATGCTCGAGATCTGAAATAAAAATAGAAAATGCTTGAGTTATTCATCCAGTCTGGTAGCATCTGTGGAAAGGGAAATAGTTGTCTGTAATTCTGAGCAAGATTCATCTTTAACTCAAAGCATTAACTCTGTTTCTCTCTTTGACAGATGTTGCTAGACCTGCTGAGCTTCTCCAGTACATTCTATTTTTATTTCATTCTTACCTCATCTCTTTAGTTTCGCTCTTTTATCCATGTTATGACCCATCATTTTATTGATTATCAAAAGGTGCCAGTATTGCAGAGCTTAGATCTGATCCATGGTTGTGGGTTTGCTTACTTCAGAGTACTTGCTGCTCCTGCTGTTCACCATGAAATTTGCCTGTCTTGTAGCTTCATCAGATTGACATGTCATATATAAATATATCTTGTGCTGCACCTGGCATGTCTTCCTGCACTTTTCATTGCACCAGGGTCGAAAACCTGCTTGATGATAATGGTAGAGTGGGGGTATTCTGGGTCATGAGGTCCCAGCATGTGATTTAATACGATTCTTCTGCTGCTAATGATGGTCTGCAGCACCTCAGAGATGCCCAGTTTTGAGTTGCTAGTACTGTTGAAAATCTATCCAATTTAACATGATGGTGCTGCCAACCCAACATGATGGAGGGTATCCTCAATGTGAAGATAGGATTGCCTTCAAAGTTCTGTGGTCACTCCTATCAGTAATGTTTTATCCAGTTATATCTGCAGCAGGTAGATTGATGGGGATGAGATTGAGGGTGCTTTTCCTTCTTGTTTTGTCCTTCAAAACTCAATCAGTTCAGTCATAAATGGTGGAATTGAGTCACTTTTGGCGATGGACAATGAAGCCCCCTACCCAGACTATATTCTGTGCCTTTAAGTGGTCGAAATATTGTTCAACATGGAGTAGTACTGATTCATCATCTGAGGAGGGGTTTTGGTGGGGAGTAGGGTCATGATGGTTTATGTTAATCAGCAGGAGGTTTCCTTGCCCATGTTTGACCTTATATAATGATACCTCAGGGCTCTGGAGTCAACGTTGAGGATGCCTTCCCAACTGTATGCCACTGTGCTGCCACATCTGCTGGTGCTGTGCAGCTGGTGGGACAGGACGTACCCAAAGATGGTAATAGTATTGACTGGGACATTATCTGTGATACATGATTGGGTGACTGTGATCATGTCAGATTGTAGCTTGACTAGTCTCTGAGACAGCTTTTCCAATGTTGGCAGCAGCTCCCAAATGTTGGTAACAAGGATTTTGTTGGATCGACAGGGTGAATTTGCTGTTGTCTTTTCAGATGTCTATGTATGATACCAAATGGTCTGTCTGGTTTCATTCCTTTCTTTAGATTTTGTAGATATTTGATAACTGAATGTAAGGTAATCAATAACCTTGGAGGACTATACAGCTTGAGAGTGTGGTGTTGGAAAAGCACAGTAGGTCAGGCAGCATCCGAGGAACTGATGAAGGGCTTATGCCCGAAATGTCAATTCTCCTGCTCCTCGGATGCTGCCTGACCTACTGTGCTTTTCCAACACCACACTCTCAACTCTGATCTACAGCATCTGCAGTCCTCACTTTCTCCTAGGACTATAAGGCTGTTCTCTCATTAGAGAGCAACAACTGGTGGTTAGTTTAACCTGAGGGTCACTACACCTCAGACAATGAGTGAGGTGGAGAAGGCAAAACCTTCATGATACCCCATGGGAGTTGAACTCGTGTTGTTGGTGTACTCTGCATGACATCACCAGCCATCCAGCTAACTGAGATAACCGACCCCAATGTTTGATACAACTGACTGACTTGCAGAGTAGCTAAGAGTCAACCACGTTGCTGTGGATGTGGGGTCACATGTAAATCCAACCAGGTAAGAACAGCAGATTTCATTGCCTAAGGGCCATCAGTGAACCAGATAATTTTTACAATTCTCAATTTTACTGCTATTTGCAGCTTCCAGCATTTCATACAACTGGCATTATTTTCTGATATTCTTTCCTTGTTGCCATGCCTGTGCCATACCAACAGCATGAGAAAAGCATCTTGCAAGGAATTCAATCCCAGTTCTGTTCAGGTACATCCCCACCAATTGGCTATGTGACGGGCACACTGATAGATTCAGGAACATTTTGGCTAATATGATTATATTGCAGAATACTAAATGGGAAAGCTAACTGCAATTCTTTTTACAAGATTGAGTAGTCTCTGACTGCACATTTGGCTTATAGTTCTGGAGGTGGAATGTGCCTTTGGCCTCAATAACACTAGCATTCCTTTCTCTGCTTCCAGTTCTGTACTTAGAGTCATAGAGTCATAGAGATGTACAGCCCAGAAACAGACCCTTCGGTCCAACCCATCCATGCTGACCAGATATCCTAACCTAATTTAGTCCCCTTTGCCAGCACTTGGCCCATATCCCTCAAAACCTTTCCTATTCATATACTCATCCAGGTGCCTTTTAAATGTTGCAATCGTACCAGCCTCCACCACTTCCTCTGGCAACTCATTTCCCACACGCACCATTCTCTGCATGAAAAGGGTGCCCCTGAGGTCCATTTTATATCTTTTCCCTCTCACCCTAAACTTATGCCCTCTAATTATGGACTGTCCCACCCCAGCAAAAAGATTTGTCTATTTATCCTATCCATGCTCCTCATGATTTTATAAACCTTGATGAGGTCACCACTCAGCCTCCAACAATCCAGGGAAAACAGCCCCAGACTTTACAGCCTCTCCCTATAGCTCAAATCCTCCAACCCTGGTAACATCCTTGTAAATCTTTTTTGAACCCTGTCAAGTTTCACAACATCCTTCTGATAGGACGGAGAACGGAATTGCATGCAATATTCCAGAAGTGTTCTAACCAACATCCTGTATAGTCGCAACATGACCTCCCAAATCCTATAATCAATACTCTGACCAATAAAGGAAAGCATACCAAATGCCTTCTTCACTATCCTACCTATCTGCAACTCTACTTTCAAGGAGCTGTGAACCTGCACTCCCTAGGACTTTACCATTAATTGTATAGGTCCTGCTCTCATTTGCTTTCCCAAAATGCAACGTTTATCTAAATTAAACTCCATCTCTATGCCTCAGCCCATTGGCCCATCTGATCAAGATCCCATTGTAAACTGAGGTAACCTTCTTTACTGTCTACCACACCTCCAATTTTGGTGCAAACTTACTATCAATACCTTCTATGTTCCTATCCAAATCATTTACATCAATGATGAAAAATAATGGACCCAGTACCAATCCTTGTGGTGCACCACTGGTCACAGGCCTCCGATCTGAAAAGCAACCCTCTACTACCACCCTCTGTCTTCTACCTTTGAGCCAGTTCTGTATCCAAATAGTGAGTTCTTCTTGTATTCCATGCGATCTAGAGCTGAAAATGTGTTGCTGGAAAAGCGCAACATCCTGATGAAGGGCTTAGGCCCGAAACATCGAATTTCCTGTTCCTTGGATGCTGCCTGACCTGCTGCGCTTTTCCAGCAACACATTTTCAGCTCTGATACTCCAGCATCTGCAGACCTCACTTTCTCCCCTTCCATGCGATCTAACCTTGCTAACTAGTCTCCCATGGGAAACCTTGTTGAATGCCTTACTGATGTCCATATAGATCACATCCACTGCTCTGCCCTCATCAATCCTCTTTGTTACATTTTCAAAAAACTCAAACAAGTTTCTGAGATATGATTTCCTACACAAAAAGCCATGTTGACTATCTCTAATCAGTCATTTTGCCTAATTTGCCTTTCCAAATACATGTAAATCCTGTCCCTCCAACAACTTACCCACCACCGACATCAGGCTCACCGGTCTATAGTTTCCTGGCTTGTCCTAACCACTTTTCTTTAGTAGTGGCATCACATTAGCCAACCTCCACTCTTCTGGTGCATCACCTGTGACAATCGATATTACAATATATCTCAGCAAGGGGCCCAGCCAGTCCTGGAGATTTATCCACCTTTATGCGTTTCATTCTTTTGACGATGGATGTTCTTGAAAAATTGTATCATTTCACACAGGAAGTTCCTCCAATTCAGTTTCTTCAGAGCAATGGTTTCCCAGGCATTGACATCTATGTTATATTCGTAAAGGAGTGCCTTCAGAGAGTCTTTGAAATGCTTCTTTTGTCTTCCTCTCATTTGAGTACCTTCTTCGAGCTGGGCAAAGACAATTTTCATTACATTTGCAACTCAAGCATCCTAAACGCATGGCCAACCCATCAGAGTTGGTTTTAGATGATCATATCCTTGATTCTGGAGCTATTGGCTGCTTTAAGGATGCTAATGTTAGTATGCCTGTCCTCTCTGCCGATGCTGAGAATTCATCTCAAACAGCATTGATGGTCCTTCTCCAGGACCTTGAAATGGTGCCTAAACGTAGTCAAGATTTGAGTTGTATAGAAGAGTCGTAAAGATGACTGATTTATACACCAAGATCTTGGTATCAATGTGATGGTATGATATATGATAACCAGTATACTGTTGACAAAGCTAAAATGAGGCAGTCTGGTACATTATTGCATGATGCAAGCAGAAGTTCATCTTAGGGAAACAGAACCAGTGAGCAGACAAAGTGATATAATGCTGGGAGTTCATTTTGTTTCCTTGTTTGCAAACCCTGCTAAATAGGATCGCGTTGATCACTTGTCATGCTGATGCATTTACTTGAAAAGGAACAATTTTTGTATGATATTGCAATACAAGTAACTGAGATATTAAATGCTTCAAACTATAATAATCCTGCATATGCATTAATGTATTACTAGTATACTTTAATGAATGTGCATTGAGAAGTTAAAGTTTTCTAACTATTGTGCATGAATTGTTGGGAAATTCATTCTTATAATCATTCAGTGAATTTCCCTAGTTTATTGCATCAGAATATCTGTCTTCTTTTGTTGGCTATACATAGCAATTTGTAGCTGATTTATATTATATCTACATGTATAGCTGTATCATATATATATGTATATAGGCTGTAATAAATGCAGGCCAATAATTCTTTCTTTCTTTACTGAGTAGTTTTTAATGGAGTATGTTAATTGCTAATTCCCATAAAATCTTCTGAAATAAATGTAGTTCTTGGATATAATATAAACAGATATTAAACTTCTTTCCCATATTGAACCTACCAGAAAAGAAAATTTCAGAGACAACATTAATTTGTTCCATCTAAATGAGCACACATTTACTAAGTATCAACCAGAGTCTTGACAACAAACTGTAATATATCCTTTGAGGGTGCCGTCAAGTGGTTGTTACTTTAAAGCAAACGTAGTCTACAGTCACCGTTATAATCAGTGAGTCATTTCCCTAAGCACCTTCCCAGCTTTGAAAGCAGTGTTCAGACTTAATCCTTTAGCTGCCATGTGTACTTTGTAATACCATTATGTTCAGGCAGATGATATCTTGGATCATCCTGTAAGCTTTTTTACTATTATGCATTCACTATATGTACATGTGCTATTGCATTTTTTACATATTGCTTTTTGATTTCATAAGTTTAAGCTTATCTGCTTTTTTTAAAAAAACTGCTTAATTATTAGCATGCTTTCAGTAATAATTGCCAGTCAATTTAAAATAGTAGCATGTGGTTTGATGAAATGCAATTGTGAAATTTATTTATTAATTCTGCAAGCATAATTGATTATTTTGTATGCACAAAGTTAAAAATTACTCAACACCAGGTTATAGTCCAACAGGTTTATTTGGAAGCACTAGCCTTTGGAGCACTGCTCCTTCATCAGGTGGTTATGGTCAACAGATAGTCCACAATCACCTGATGAAGGAGCAGTGCTCCAAAAGCTAGTGCTTCGAAATAAACCTGTTGGACAATAATCTGGTGGTGTGTGATTTTTAACTTTGTACACCCAAGTCCAACACTGGCACCTCCAAATCATTTTGTATGTAGAACTCAAAAATGGTTATATGCGTGTGTTAAATAATAGCTACAGTTTGATTAAAGACAAACACTTTCTGATCACAATTAGATTGTCTTTATATTGCAGTTTCTACATCACAGTAACAGTGAAACGGTAGTAAGTCCAAAATCAGAACTATATTTGTAGTGAGAGTCTTCCTAGAGGAAATATTTAGATTACTATTATCTGAAGTGTTATTGAAATGTTATGGGATACAGAGTTAAACAGCATTTTAAGATTCTTTTAAATGCTTTTGGCTACTTTTTAAACGCCTAAACCTCGCTTCAATATTAAGAGTGAGTGGACATTCCTGCCAAGCTCTTTAAACCTTTAAATTTTAACATTGGGGCAGAATCTATGCTTGGTCTGAGTGACGCTAACTATGGCAAGATTTGTGGCAGAGTCATGCAAGAAGTCCAGTGAGGCCTATCTTGATGATCAAACCAACTATGCATTACTTATCCGCTTGGTGTTGTGGCAAGTTTCTCATTGTCAGTGGCAAGTTGCTAATTAAGGAGGGTTATCACGTGTTAAATAACTTATTGATTGCATATTTCAATCAATAATATGCAGCTCTCTGTTGTTTCACTGAACAAACTAGATGTTGAGAATTCTTGACATGGAAATCAGAGCAAATACCTGGCCCATTGCTGGCTGCAAGAAGCGTCCGTGTTGTTCACCATGAAACAGCATATCGGGCATGATCTAGATTGTCTGTACATTCCTCTCATTGAAAGACATTGGCAACTGAGCTTTACCAAACGCTCAGGATCCTCATGCAAGACACATAGGAAGCACAGACCTGTTTTGCATGGTGCACCAGCAACCTAACACTGAAAAACTAGCTCAGGAATAATTCACTCAAAGGGACATGCACCCAGCTCTCTCAGTCAAGCAGGCTGCATTTCAAGTCTACTAAATTGCTGTCTTAGCTCTCACTCACTTAATGCTCACAGCATCCATTCCTTGTGTTGCCTTGCCAATGATCACAGTCACACAACCAGGCAGCTGGCTGTGCTGGTTGGGCTATTCAGTCGAAGGGGCATATATCTTTGTTCTGAAGGAAGGTCACTGAACCCAAAATGTTAACTCTGATTTCTCCCCACAGATGCTGCCAGATCTGTTGAGCTTTTCCAGCAATTTCTGTTTTGTTTCTGATTTCTAGTATCTGCAGTACTTTTGGCTTTTTATTTGGGCATATGTCTTGCTGGACAGCATTGTGCTACATTAATCTCACACCCATACCATTCCAGCAGCCAATGTGGCAAACACATTACATGTGCAGCAGGCAAGCAGAAATGTTTTAAAATCTTAGGGAAATACTCTTTAATGGAAAATTAACAAAATTAACATTTACTCTGAAATCCATTTACTCTGAAATCTGAAAGACAATGCTTAACTAAATGTAAAACTTTCTGACACCTTGCTGAAGTCTGCAGTTGAGGGACAGCTTGTCTCTGCGGAACTTTGTAAACATTGAACACGAGAAAAACATAAGAACAGTATGTCCACAACACAGAAAATGCGGGAGATACTAAATGAGTATTTTGCATCAGTATTTACTGTGGAAAAGGATATGGAAGATATATAATGTAGGGAAATAGATGGTGACACCTTGCAAAATGTCCAGATTACAGAGGAAGAAGTGTTGGATGTCTTGAAACGGTTAAAGGTGGATAAATCCCCAGGACCTGATCAGGTGTACCCGAGAACTCTGTGGGAAGCCAGAGAAGTGATTGCTGGGCCTCTTCCTGAGATATTTATATCATCGATAGTCACAGGTGAGGTGCCAGAAGTTTGGAGGTTGGCAAACATGGTGCCACTGTTAAAGAAGGGCGGTAAAGACAAGCCAGGGAACTATAGACCGGTGAGTCTGACCTCAGTGGTGGGCAAGTTGTTGGAGAGAATCCTGAGGGACAGGATGTACATGTATTTGGAAAGGCAAGGATTGATTAGGAACAGTCAACATGGCTTTTGCGTGGGAAATCATGTCTCACAAATTTGATTGAGTTTTTTGAAGAAATAACAAAGAAGATTGATGAGGGCAGAGCAGTAGATGTGATCTATATGGACTTCAGTAAGGCGTTCGACAAGGTTCCCCATGGGAGAATGATTAGTAAGGTTAGATCTCATGGAATACAGGGAGAACTAACCATTTGGATACAGAACTGGCTCAAAGGTAGAAGACAGAGGGTGATGATGGAGGGTTGTTTTTCAGACTGGAGGCATGTGACCAGTGGAGTGCCACAAGGATGGGTGCTGGGTCCTGTACTTTTTGTCATTTACATAAATGATTTGGATGCAAGCATAAGAGGTACAGTTAGTAAGTTTGCAGGTGACACCAAAATTGGAGGTGTAGTGGACAGCGAAGAGGGTTACCTCAGATTACAACAGGATCTGGACCAGATGGGCCAATGGGCTGAGAAGTGGCAGATGGAGTTTAATTCAGATAAATGTGAGGTGCTGCATTTTGGTAAAGCAAATCTTAGCAGGACTTATACACTTAATGGTAAGGTCCTAGGGTGTGTTGCTGAACAAAGAGACCTTGGAGTGCAGGTTCATAGCTCCTTGAAAGTGGATTCGCAGGTAGATAGGATAGTGAAAAAGGCATTTGGTATGCTTTTCTTTATTGGTCAGAGTATTGAGTACAGGAGTTGGGAGGTCATGTTGCAACTGTACAGGACATTGGTTAGGCCACTGTTGGAATATTGCATGCAATTCTGGTCTCCGTCCTATCGGAAAAATGTTGTGAAACTTGAAAGAGTTCAGAAAAGATTTACAAGGATGTTGCCAGAGTTGGAGGATTTGAGCTTCAAGAAGAGGCTGAACAGGCTGGGGCTGTTTTCCCTGGAGCATCGGAGGTTGAGGGGTGACCTTATAGAGGTTTACAAAATTATGATGGGCATAGATAGGATAAATAGACAAAGTCTTTTCCCTGGGGTCGGGAGTCCAGAACTAAAGGGCATAGGTTCAGGGTGAGAGGGGAAAGATATAAAAGAGACCTCAGGGGCAACTTTTTCACGCAGAGGGTGGTACGTATATAGAATGAGCTGCTAGAGGATGTGGTGGAGATTGGTACAATTGCAACATTTAAGAGGCATTTGGGTGGGTATATGAATAGGAAGGGTTTGGGTGGATATGGGCTGAGTGCTGGCAGGTGGGACTAGATTGGGTTGGGATATCTGGTCGGCATGGACTGGTTGGACCAAAGGGTCTGTTTCCATACTGTACATCCCTATGACTCTATAACAAGGGAATGAAAAGAATAACAACTCAAATCTTCACAGTCTTTGTCCTTGAGAGCATGATAAGAAACAGTATAAGACGAGTATATGAATTATGCTCAGGACCCGTGTACAAGGCATTTTTGTCAAGTGCATGTGGTGCCTCTGCAATGCAGAAGTTAAAATTAATAAAACTCTTTTTGGTTGCTCTTGCTATTAGTTGAGTCGAGTCAATTTAATTTCCACGACAGCAAACTTGGGGGCTCATCCCAGGACCCTGTGACTGGGTGAGATTCTGAAGATTCCCAGGAGGCACAGGTGCCAGCGCCTTGAAGGTCTTTCACTTCATCTCGAGCGCTGAATTGGCCCCTTTGCATGAGAAGACTGTGAATCTGTGGATCGCCCCAGCGCCTGGGTCCGAACTGAATAGGGTTGGGGTAAGAGTTGTGGCTTAAGTAATCCAATATAGAGACTCATTCTAAGAGAATAAATGAATCAGGAAGAGGGTTCAGTGAACTCTCGCATGGTATTCGAGCAAAGCTCAAGGGAAAGGATTGTTGTCTCTAGAGTGTTTAAGAGACAGCAAGTTTAAGGGTGGTTTTAGACTTGGAACCACCACTGGCTGAGTTGGACTTGCTAAAAACTTACCGGTTACATGATTTCTTGGTTTACGAAAACCATGGCATTGAGGTGGACATGCCCAATGCGAGAGGAGACCTCTGGAGATAAAAAGCAAGTAAAAGGGATAAGATAATGGTACCGCGAGAGAGAGAGAGAAAGCTGAACACTTTACCAGTAACAAACAAAAAGAGGGTCCACAGAGGAATTGGAATGGTCAAGCAAAAGTCCATGTGAACATTCATCAGTCAATAGGTCTCTATGTAGTAAATTGGTCAGTCTAGGGCATTGGTCAATGCCAGGCACCTGGTTGGGGATCCATCCCCTGGCAATCCAGGGAGTGGGTCGCAGTCAGTTCTGTGATTCCATAGGGATCAGTTCTGAGGGTAGAACTGATGTGGTTGTACAGACATACACACATTAATCAGGGATCTCGACACTGGGGCTGGAGCTCTCATGTTAGGTCGCTTAATGGCAATTTCTTAATGGCAAGAAATCTCAATAGTTTGTGACAAAAATACCCTCCAAAAAACTCAATGCAACTGACGCTTCATCAAAATAATGTAAGCTTCAGCTCTGCATGTCAGCGTGTGTGAATAAACAGATCACTCTGCTGACAAAAGGACTGAAGTTCAAGCCAAATAGTACTAAGATGTGACCGTCATCAACGTTGATATAAATGAAACATTCACTATAAGGTATGACATTCATCTTAATCTCCGGCCTGTGTTTACAGCTTCCCTGCTGGAACCCACATGTAGAAATATTAATGCCTAACAAAATACCTACTCACTGACTTTGAAGGAACTCACAGCAAAACAACAGATAATTATACCAAGATTTTATGTCAAGTTTCTGGCTGTGCAAAGCTGAATCTTATGGTTCAGAGGGAATCTTCAAGATCATAAGCTATAGAAGCTGAATTAGGCCACTTGGTCCATTGTGTCTGCTCCAGCATGCAATCACAATCAATATTTTTCTCTATGCCATTTTCTTGCCATCTCCCCATAAGCTTTGATCCCATAACTAATCAAGAACCTATCTATCTCTGTCTTAAATACACTGAAGGACTTGACCTCCACAACCTTCTGCAGCAATGAGTTCCATAGATTCACCACCCACTGACTCAAGATATTCCTCCTCATCTCAGTTCTAAAGGGTCATCCTTTGATCCTGAGGCTGTGTCCTTGGGACCTCGTCTCTTATGCTTGGGGAAGTATCTTCTCCACCTCCATATTAACCATGCCTCTCCGTATTCTGTAAGTTTCAAGGAGATCCCCTCTCATCCTTCCAAACTCTATTGAGTACAAACCCAGAGTCCTCAATTGTTCCATATGTAATAAGTCCTTCATCCCTAGAATCATTCTTGTAAACAGGGGTGGCACAGTGGCTCAGTGCTGCCTCACAACACCAAGGACTTTGATTCCTGCCTTGGGCAACTGTCTGTGTGGAGTTTGCACATTCCCCCTGTGTCTGCGTGGGTTTTCTCCAGGTACTCCGGTTTCCTCCCACAATCCAAAGATGTGCAGGTTAGTTGAATTCGCCATGCTAAATTTCCCCTAGTGTTCAGGGGTGTGTAGATTACGTGCATTTGTCAGGGGTAAATGTAGACTAATAGGGGAATAGGTCTGGGTGGGATACACTTCAGAGGGCCGGTTTGGACTTGCTGGGCTGAAGGGCCTGTTTCCACACTGTAGGGATTCTATTCTATTCTAACCTCTTCTGAACCCTATCCAAAGCCAATATATCTTTTCTTAAATATGGGGCTCAAAATTGCTCAAAATATTCCAAATGGGTTCTGACCAGACCCTTATGCAGCCTTTGTGGTAAACTCTTCTCTTGTACTCTAGCCCTGTCAAATTAATGCTAATATTGCATTTGCCATCCTAACTCCCAACTGAACCTGGATGTTAACCTTAAGAGAATCCTGATCCAGAACTCTTAGGTTGCTTTGTGGTGCAGACTTCTGAAGCTTTTCCGCATTTAGAAAATAATCTATCCCTTTATTTGTTCCACCAAACCTCACACTTT
The DNA here is from genome assembly GCF_020745735.1 of Hemiscyllium ocellatum. NCBI lineage: Eukaryota > Metazoa > Chordata > Chondrichthyes > Orectolobiformes > Hemiscylliidae > Hemiscyllium > Hemiscyllium ocellatum. The sequence goes on along the minus strand of NC_083407.1, from coordinate 56,149,901 downwards.
GTATCACATTTCACATTGTATTCCATGTGACATTTGTCTGCCCACTCTACTAGCCTATCCAAGTCTTCCTGCAGTCTCCCTGTTTCTTGAACACTACTTGTCTCTCCTCCTACCTTAGTTTCATCTGTAAACCTAGCAACAATGCTCTCAGTTCCTTCATCCAGATCGTCAATGTATAATGTGAATAGTTGTGCACCCAACACTGACCTCTGTGGTACTCTACTAGTCATCGGCTACTATCATGGAAAAGACTCCTTTCTTCCTACTCTTTGCCTTCTGCAAGTCAGCCAATCCTCTGTCCATGCCAGTACATTTCCCCTAACACCATACTCATTTATCTTATTTAGAAGCCTCCTGTGAAGCGCCTTAATCAAAATCCTTCTGGAAGTCCAAATCACTCATGTTCATTGGCTCTCCTTTGTCTAACCTGCTCAGTACTTCCTCAAAGAATTCTGACAGATTTGTCAAACATGAACACCCCTTGAAAAAGCACTGCTGACTCCCTCTTATTTTCCATGCACTTCCACATACTTCGCAATCTCTTCCTTAAAAATGGACTCAAAACTCTTACCAATGACTGAAGTCAGGCTAACCAACCCTCCCTGACTCCAGAGATTTCTAAAAGATCACTAACAATGCCTCCACAAATCTCCTCAACTATCTCCTTTAGAGCCCAAGGGTGTAATCCATCTCATCCGGGTGATTTATCCATCTTCAGATCTTTCAGCTTTCGCCACACACTCTCCTTAGTGATGGCACTACATTCATCACTACCCCCCAATTCTCTTGAAGTTCTGGGATGCTACAGGTGTCTTCCACTGTGAAGACTGATGCAAAGTAACTATCCTTGAAAAGTGGATTGTCTTGTTGCAACAACATATGTAGAATTCTACCAATGACAGCAAGGATGTGGAGTGCCAATGTTGGACTGGGGGGGACAAAGTTAAAAATCACACAACAGCTGATTATAATCCAACAGGTTCACTTGGAAGGACAAGCTTTCAGAGCATTGCTTCTTCATCAGTTAACTATTGGGCAGGATCATAGAACACAGAATTTATCGTGGAAAATCAAAGTATCACTCAACTGACATGACTCATTCAACAAACCTAAAGTGTTGTTAAGTCTTTAATCACTTAAAATGAGTATGCAGGTTTCAATTGATTACTGTAATATGTAAATCCCAGAATTTCAGAGTGTGTGTGTGTGTGTGTGTGTGTGTGAGAGAGAAAGAGAGAGAGAGAGAGAGAGAGAAAGAGAGAGAGAGAGAAAGAGTGTTTAGTATAGTGGGGTCACCTGTAGTATGACATCGAGTCATAGAGTCATAGAGGTGTACAGCACGGAAACAGATCCTTCAGTCCAACTTGTCCATGCCGACCAGATATCCTAACTTAATCTAGTCCCATTTGCCAGTAATAGGCCCATATCCTTCTAAATGCTACCTATTCATATACCCATCCAGATGCCTTTTAAATGTTGTAATTGTACCAGCCTCCACGACTTCCTCTGGCAGCTCATTCAATACACGCACCAAACTCTATGTGCAAAGGTTGTCCCATAGATCCCTTTAAAACCTTTCCCCTCTCACCCTGAACCTATGCCCTCTAGTTCTGGACTCCCCTATCCCAGGGATAAGACCTAGACTATTTATCTTATCCATGGTCCTCATGATTTTATAAACCTCTGTAAGGTCACCCCTCATCCTCCGACATTCCAGAGAAAACAGCCCTGCCTGTTCAGCCTCTCCATATAGCTCAATTCCTCCAACCCTGGCAACTTCCTTGTAAATCTTTTCTGAATCTTTTCAAGTTTCATCTTCCAATAGCAGGAGACCAGAATTGCACACAATATTCCAAAAGTGGCCTAACCAATGTCCTGTGCAGCCACAACATAACCTCCCAACTTCAATACTCAATGCTCTGACCAATAAAGGAAAGCATATCAAATGCCTTCTTCATTATCCTATTAACCTGCATCCCTACTTTCAAGGAACTACGAACCTGCACTCCAAGGACTAGTTGTTCAGCAACACTCCCCAGGATCTTACTAAAAAGTGTATAAGTTCTGCTCTGGTTTGCTTTTCCAAAATGCAACACCTCACATTTATCTGTGACATTTGTCACTCCTCAGCCCATTGGCCAATCTGATCAAGATCCCGTTGTAATCTGAGGTAACCTTCTTCACTGTTCACTACACCTCCAATTTTGGTGTCATCTGCAAACTTACTAAATATACCTCCTATGTTCATATCCAACTCATTTATATAAACCACGAAAAGCTGTGGACACAGCACCGATCCTTGTGACACTCCACTGATCATAGGCCTCAAGTCTGAAAAGTAACCCTCCACCACCACCCTCTTGTCTTTTATCTTCAAACCAGTTCTGTATCCAAATGGTTAGTTCTCCCTGTACTCCATGAGATCTAACCTTACTAACCAGTCCCCCATGAGGAACCTTGTTGATCACCTGACTGAAGTCAATATAGATCACATCTACCGCTCTGCCCTCATCAATCCTCTTTGCTACTTCTTCAAAATACTCAATCAAGTTCCTGAAACATGGTTTTCCATACACAAAGCCATGTTGAGTATCCCTAATCAGTCCTTGCCTTTCCAAATACATGTAAATCCTGTCCCACAGGATTCCCTCCAACAAATTCACCACCACTCGCACCAGGCTCACTGGTCTATAGTTCCCTGGCTTTTCTTTATCGCCTTTCTTAAATAGTGGCACCATGTTAGCCAACCTCCAGACTTCCAGCACCTCACCTGTGACTATCGATGGTACAAATATCTCAGTGTGTGAGCGCGAACTTGTGTGCATGTGTATGAGAGAGTGTGCAGCGCAGTGGAGTCACCTGTGGTGTGACATGATCCCGAGGTCTCAGGTGAGGCCATCCCCATGGGTACCGAACTTGGCTATCAGCCTCTGCTTGACTACTTTGCATTGTTGCCTGTCCTGAAGTCCACCTCGGAGGATGGTCACCCGAAGGTCCAAGGCTGAATGTTCCAGACTGCTGAAGTGTTTCCCAACTGACAGTCCTGGCTGGTGATTGTTTGCGGTGTCATTCAGCTGCTGTCTTGGCCTTGTCAAATCCACTATCCCTCAGGGCATCCTTGCCTGCAGTGTATGAGCAGAGGCTGATAGCAAAGTTCAGTATCTATGGCAATGGCCTCAAACGGGACCTTGGGTTCATGTCACACTACAGGTGACCAGACTGCACTAAAGACACACACACACACACACACACATATTAACGCAGACCCTCTCTCATACACAAGTTCTCTCCCATATGCTCACACATACACACCCCCCACACTCATATCCATACATGCATCTTCTCACAGGCTTTTACCCCTTTACACTCACACACATACATATGCACACTCTCACAGACACTCATACCTCCCTCCATGCACGCATACACATATAAGTTTGTGGGGTGAACTTGCAGAATTACATTTTATTTAGCTCAAAAACTGCATCAATCCATGTAAGTTTCTGTGAACCCATTTTTTAGAAATAGAATCAGTCTGAAAATTGGGACACAGACAAACAGACTTTAACCTTACACCTTCAATGCATTACCTGAGCTAACTTGGCACCTATTGTTAAAGTTCACTCGAGAATGTAACTTTTAAAACAAGTTCTGGGATTTACATATGAAAGAACTGAAGCCAATATGGTCATTTTAAAGATGAGGGATGTTTTTCAATCCAGGTCTTTTTCAATATATCATTTCAGTTGCATCACATTGTAAACTTTGGCCAAAAATTCTGTGTCTTTTAATCTAATACTCCACAACCACCTGATGAAGGAGCAGCATTGCGAAAGCTCGTGCTTCTGTATAAACCTGTTGGACTATAACCAAATGTTGTGTGATTTTTTAACTCAATTTCTCCAGTTATCCAGATTTCTGTACACCTATCAGCCTAAGAGGAATGTACTGTTTTTGGACTTACAATATCTCATTTCTGAAGACTTCCTATGTTCCAGACGTCCTTTTAACAGCGAACATCTGCGCCCAATCAGCTTCTTGCCTAATACCATCAAAGTTAGCATTCCTCCAACTCAGAACTTTAACTTTTAGATACAGTCTATTTTTTTCCATCACTATTTTAAAACTAATAGAATTATGATCGCTGGAATGCAAAGGATCCCAGTTGAGGCCATCCTCATGGGTACCAAACTTGATGATCAACCTCTACTTGCCCATCTGTGTTGTGGTATATCCCAAAATGCGCCTTGGAGCATGGTCACCCGAAGATCCGAAGTTGAATGTCCATGACCGCTGAAGTGTTCCCTCACTGAGAGGAAGCATCCCTGTCTGGCAATTGTTGCACGGTGTCCATTCATCCATTGTTGTAGCATCTGCTTGATCTCTCACAAGCGCACATACACAGAAACTTTTACACACCCATACACACACTCACACAGACCCTCTCTCATATTCAAGTGGTCTCTGTCAAACACACACACACCCACACTCACACTCACACACTCTCACAGACATTTACTCCATCACACTCAGGCACATACCCTATCAAGCCCACACACATACTCTCACACGCTCTCTCCCTCATACATACACACACACTCACACACACACACTCTCTCTCTCTCTCACGTGCACACGCACACACTCATATAAGTCTATGGGGTGAGTTTGCATTTGCAGATACATTTTATTTTGTTCAAAAAGCACATAATCTGCAGGCAGTCAGTCCATGTGAAATTTTATAAATTCCTACGTTGGAGGAGAACCAGTCTGACCCAAGTTTGGGATACAGATACATTTTAACCTCACACTTTTAATGCATTGTCAGAACTGAGATGTCACCTTTCTTTTATAAAACCTTAAGTTATCTCGGGACTATGACTTGAAAGAAGTTCTGGGAGTTACATAGTAATCAATTGAAACCTGAATCCCCAGTTTAAGTGATTAAAGACTTAACATCAATTTATGTTTGTTCAATAAATCACATCAGTTGTTGACTCTTTGATTTTTTTTACTTTAAGTTCTGTGTCCCATGATCCTGCCCTACTAGCTACCTGATAAAGGAGCAGTGCTCTGAAAGCTTGTACTTCCAAATAAACCTGTTGGATTATAACATGGTGTTTTGCGATTTTTAACAATGACAGCAAGGTTGGACAAGAACTTAGTGACTTGGTGTACAATACCCATGAATCTCTGGAGCTCAGTCACATTCCAGCAACTTATAGATTTCATAATTGTTGTTGGCTTCTGTGAATCAATTCTGACAGCAGCTGCATCTGCAGTATGCCTGACATCTACTTCCAATAGGCATTGGATCACAGTTAGGATCCTGGTGTTACACTCTGTTTGAGTGGAGCCATTGATTATGACATCACATATTTCATTCGTAACTCCACCCTTTTCTCCCAGGAATCTTATTATTGTCTTCTGGTGCTCTTGTCATGCCAAAGGGTAATCTGCTGAAACAAAACAGTCTAAATGCTGTAATGAAGGTTGTGGGCAACTTAAATGAGGTGTAGATGCCAAAAAAATACTATTTGGATCTAGCTTTATGAAAGTTGAACTTTTTCCAAATTTTTCTAAGCTTTCATTTGTAGCTACATAGAATGAACTTTGCGTTTAACTTCTGTTCAGCTGTGTAAGATTGTTGCAGATTCTGTTGGAGCTGTTGGCTTTTAGCACTGGGACTTCTCCCAGGCCTCAAATTATTGGTTCTACCACAGGTGAAATAAACGCTTGCTCCAACATAGAGTCAATTTCAGTACTTACCCTTTCACAGGAGTGGTTGAGAGATGTTTGCGGGTGTAAATAGGCACACTGGCTTCATTTCTAGATGTAGAATGATGTGGTATGCTGTCTTCAGCTTTCCTAGTCCTGAAGTAAGCTGTGGAAATTCAGCTCTGATGTCTTTAGTTGACATTCGCAGCTTTCCAATTCCTCTATATTGCTAAACACTTCAGTATTTCCTGTTTAAAATAAACTGATCTGGCTCAGTATCGCATAATGTTTCAATGAATTTCTATGTCTCTCTCTTTGTCTCTTTTCTCTTATACATCTCTAAAAGAGTTTCATTCAATTGTCCTTTGATCTTGAGTTTAATACTTCCGGGCCCATGTATTTGTAATTGCTACTGAGGAATTTTCTCTAGCCATGGCTCAGAAAGATTTAAAATTTCTACATTTGTGTCTAACCAAAAGCATATCCTTTTTGCCTCTATTGAATATCAGCTCACTATTATCTTTCACTTGAATCATTGAACTCACCGTCACATCATTCTATATCACAGAATTTACCATAATTTCAGGATTTCCGTTTTGGCTTATTCTGTTCATACCACTTTTTGCAACACATGCCTCAGAAGTGACCCTTTTCCTTGCAAAATGGTATTTGGCATCTTGTTGGAATAATTTTTTAACCTGTGTATTTTTTCCCACCACAGAGGAAACAGCCACCTCTCTGCTTTCATATCGACATATTCCACTGAGTTCATCATCTGAGGGTTACATAACTCTCTATGTTACCCCAAATGACCAATCAATTTTGCCCCTGACCTCAGCGTGTCCATTCAGTTGAATTGTTCCTGTTAATGTTAAATGATCCTTTAACAGTAAGTGAGCAGAGAGTGCTTCATCTACAGCTCTAACAGTCTTGAACCTGTTTAGTTCTACTTTGAAGTTGGCATATTCTGAGTTCTCTGCCAGTTTGTAAAGATCATTGATACATTTATTAATTCCTTCCCCTGTTTGTTGGACATGTTTATTAAAACCCACTCTACAATAGCATTTTCTCACTGATTGAAATAAGCATCAGAAGCTTTTATTGCTTCTTAATATGTAGCATTTCTTCATCGATCCCTTGCCTGACAGAATATTATCTGCACAGTCACCCTTTATTTACAATAGTGTAAATATCTGTTCATTGCTTGGCTTCAAAGTGAGGACGAATCCAGTGCAATACATTGTAAATCTTCAGTATCAATTCAATCATGCTTCTGTTTGATTGGGATCCCAACCTACTTTAAGATGTCCAGTAATGATAGGGATTTTTCCATACTGATCTCTCACTTGCTGCCACTGTGTAATATTCCTCTACAGGGTGTGTTGCTAAAGAAAATGTATAGAATCTGGTGAGGTGAGGAAAACATAAATTCTATTTCTTAAACATGGTAGTTTTGTTAATTGGTTGTACAGAATTTGAGAACTGCTGAAAAAAGAAACATTTTATCAAAACTTTTCACGTTGCACTCATCAGAACAATTTATAAATCAATGCATCTACCGATCAGCAGCCACTTATTAACCCATCACCATTCTCCTCTCACGTAGTATAAATGTTGGCTTTTCCTCGGAATGGCATTCTTGCAAATTGTCCTGATGAATGTAAGAGGAAATGCTTTGAAAAGAAAGTGTATTTTTACAGCAATATTCAAATATCTTATTATTGAGGCTTCAAGTGAGTGCAAGACTATGTGACATTGCATAATTTTTTTCATCAGCATAACAGACCTCAGGCTTAATTTCTTATACTACACTTACCTTTCATGAAACAATGATAATTGCAATTATGGACATATCTGTAATTTATCCCCATCAAAACATTTCCAATTGATTGGGGAAAAGAGTGGAAAAAGAAGTTTGTGACTGCATATTTTCAAACAACATGCAAATAACCCTGATGAAGAATCTTTCCTGACATGTTAACTAGTCTTGTCTCTTTGTAGACAACATTAGATCTGCTGTGTGCTTCTGGATTTAATTCCAGCATCTGTAATTTTACATTTTTATCTGTAAATATAGGTGCAAGGTTAAGTATTGGAATTATCACTGGTGCAGTATCTGTATTTAATTAAGTAAGGTGTGTGTCTATCAGCATTAGACAGCCACATATATCTGGGAGGTTTCTTTGTTAAGCTTACAGGTCGTGATTTTTGTGCATTACTTTATTGAGGTTCATTAAAATTTGGTCAAAAGCCAGGAAAATATTTGAGTTTACAGATGAATACACAGAACTGGAAGCACAAATGCAGTAAAATGAAGTAAGAAACAAAAAGGATAACATAAAATTTCAATTTAAGAATTATAGTTTATGTATCTTTTAGGTAGCATGATGCAGAAGTATTTTTTTTAAAAGAATGAGCTACAGAACAGAGGGGTTGTTGTCACGCAATGACACAGACGACATTAACAACCATTTGGGTCACTAAATGCAGAAGTAATGCCACAGTTTACATGCATTGTCATCCCACACACGGCAATGTGCAAGATGGGATAATGAGCTTAAAACAATGGCAATTAATATGCAAGAACAGGCTCAAAATTAAAAATGAATTGCAGGCTGCTTGCTGCCCACTTGTAAGACAGCATTAAGTCACTTTAATCCATTGCAATTCAGGATGGAACCCACAGTGCAAACACGATGGATAAGGGGTAGAGTTCAGTTCCTGAGAAACTGCGATACATTCACCTGCAACAATTCTTTGTAGAATGATAAAGTAAGGGAAGTCTCTTAAGGACTGTGAGTGACTCCACCAGGTCCCCGGAGATCAGGTGTCAAAGTTGTCTATCAGATGCCTGAAAAGAAAAAAGGGCCACATTACTCAATGCCATTGTGAGACAGTTGTCATTGACTGATCAGGCCTTTTTTTACCAGGCTTTCACAGTCAATGAAACCACCTGAATAGATGAAAGAGAGACAGCCTCTGACAAACAAGAGACCATGGAATATTCATTGTGCATCTGTGAAGGAAAGATTAATGTATTAGAAATTAAAATGGGTTCAGAATGTATGATCTTGCTCTAACACTTGGCTAGACCTGTGTCACGGAACACTAGAGCCTGAAGTCAACAGACAATTCTGCCAAAGGTAACTGAGAATCATTAAGCATTTCCTATTGTGTGTAGTGAATAATAAAACTTTCCCCTATTCTTTGCCTCAAGCTGACAATGAATAATTCTGGAGCCATTTGCAATGTTAACGGTACCTATCTGAGCATCCATGCCTTTATGATAAGGATACAAATATGCATTTCAACACTCTGAACAGACACTGATTCACAGGCATTTGAAAGGACACCTGTCACTCAAATGAAGGACCTGTCAGTCTCAGACGTGTGACTGTGCCAAAGAAATAACGAGACAGATTATCTATACTTTTTCTTTTTTCTTCAGATTATAACACAGTTACGTTTGCCATAGAATGACAAGTGATTTACACTGCAAAATAGATTGTGTTTAAAGTAAAAAAAAGGCTATTCTCTTAGGCAGTCTTATTCTTCACAAGCTTACAACTGTATCAAATATGCTATCACAAATGTGATCTTTGCAGTGCTGAACGCCATTATACTGGATATTATAAGCATTTAACCTGTTTGCTGACATAAAGGTGACATTGATAAGTTCATATCTCTGACGTCTAGTTCAAAGCGGTATTTGTGATAGAACTGCTCACCAGGAGCCTGTAGGCTGCAAATCACAGTACATTTCTCATAGCTACAGAAAGTTGAAATGCATAATTTAAAAGAAAAATTCAGAAAGCATTTGCATGACAAGAACAAACTTGTTCATTTTTTTCCTAGCATATTTTATTTTAAAGAATTACGGATATTACAGTTGGAAACAAATCATTATTATTTTCATGTAAAAGTATTTCATTGCCTCCCTACCTGGAGTGTATAAATGTTCATTCCCATGAGTTATATACCATTGCTCTCCAATTATTTTAAACTGTTTAACCCTTTCATCGTTACATTGTATAATTGAAAATTCTCAGTGTACCATTGAAATCTGATTGGGCAATGTTCAGATGTTATTACATTATGTTTATTAATGGAAACCTGTGCTTTGATAAGTCAAGCTGACATTCTCATTAGCGTTTGGGATTAGATCTACCCATCAGCAGGTGAATAAATAAGGTTTTCTCTTTTCCCTCAGTTATTTCTGTGTTGGTGAATACCTGGAAGCCAATGGTCTATTTACATAAATCTTTTTAAGAACAGACTACAATTAAAGAATAAATTATTGGCCAATTGGCTACAATTCTACAATAAAAATTCATGCCAAAGTAATAGCCTATGACTGAAACAATTCCACAGAGGCTTTCCATCACCAAATCATCCTTTATTTACATGTGGAGAGTCCTTAACACTGATTCAATTCCCTCAGAGCCAGCTCTCAGAGTGAACAGAATCTCTGAAAATCCATGTGCTTGTTCAGGATTGTCACATCTACCTAAACTTTGTACATCACTAGACCTGATCTCGCACTGACCAGGCCTCCTACCCATGTAGGACCATTCCTATGGTTCCTACGCCAAACTTCATCACCTGAAGTAAATTGTCTCTCTCTCTTAGTGAAGTCTTGTGTCCAGCTTTGGCATTCCTGATGCCATTTCACCGCCCCCCGCACCTCCCAAGTCAGGAAAGATCAGATTTAACCTGCTGTGGAGTCTTTTTGCCATTAGCAACTCTCCTGGAGCTATTCCTGTAGTTGCATGAAGGGTGGCCCTCTAATCAAATAGAGAAAGGAAAGGTTTAGTATCTAGTAAAGGTGTAGGCTGTTTCTTTATATGCCTGTCTTCAAAGTTTGGACTGCTGTTTCTGCCAGACATTGGATAACGGATGGTATGGAGCTGTCCTTATAAAACAAATACCATTTGACTGTAGTTAACTCTCAAATTCACTGCTGATGAACTTTGGCCCATTATCTGTGATCAACAGTCCTAGGAGTCCATGTATTTCAAAAGATGAGCACAGTTTTTCTATTGTTGTACCTGACAAATGAACTCTAACTATTTTGAATGTCTATCCACAATGACAAAGAACATTGAGCCCATAAAAGGAATGTAGTCCATAGTCGATGTGTAACTGAGTCCAAGATTTACCAAGTCTTTCCCACAAATGTGGAGCTTCTGGCAGTAACTTTTGTCCTTGTTGGCACTATTATAGACTCATAGTGTCATAGAGATGTACAGCATGGAAACAGACCCCTTGGTCCAACCCATCCATGCTGACCAGATACACCAACCCAATCTAGTCCCACCTGCCAGCACCCAGCCATATCTCTCCAAACCCTTCCTATTCATATACCCATCCAAATGCCTCATAAATGTTGCAATTGTACCAGCCTCCACCACATTCTCTGGCAGCTCATTCCATACAGGTACCACCCTCTGCGTGAAAAAATTGCCCCTTAGGTCTCTTTTATATCTTTCCCCTCTCACCCTAAACTTATGCACTCTAGTTCTGGACTCCCCAACCCCAGGGAAAAGACTTTGTCTATTTATCCTATCCATGCCCCTCATAATTTTGTAAACCTCTGTAAGGTCACTCCTCAGCCTCTGACATTCCAGAGAAAACAGCCCCACCCTGTTCAGCCTCTCCCTGTAGCTCAGATCCTCCAATTGTGGCAACATCCTTGTAAATCTTTTCTGAACTCTTTCAAGTTTCACAACATCTTTCCGATAGGAAGGAGACCAGAATTACACGCAATATTCCAACAGTGGCCTAACCAATGTCCTGTACAGCCACAACATGACCTCCCAACTCTCGTACTCAATACTCTGACCAATAAAAGAAAGCATACCAAATGCCTTCTTCACTATCCTATCTACCTGCGACTCCACTTTCAAGGAGCTATGAACTTGCTATCCAAGGTCTCTTTGTTCATCAATACTCCCTTGTGGACCAGACCAACCCCTTCAAATATATTAAGAAAATAGTCTCGACCCTAAGTTTTTCTTATTTTAAAGGTAAGTGTAAGGCATTGCATTCCAGATGCAATTCGATTGGTCAAACTACCTAACATTAAGCAAAACATGCTTTATTTTTACACTACATTTAAAATAATGACAAAATTAAAATAAAAGAATTAGCTGAATGGTTACTTTATCAAAATGCTTAACAAAATATTATATAAATATATATATCTACTACACCACTTAATTGTTCCAATGTAGTAACATCCCAATATATGCCATCGGCAGAGGCAAGCTCAGTAAAATAAATTGTTTCACATGCAATTCCAGCAGCAGGAAGGGAATCCCAGCTTTTAACTGTAACAGGAAGAGGACTAAGTGCTTCTATATCCGGTTTCATGACTCCAGCAACTGCTGAAAGCTAAAACTAAAAATTCTGCTTCTGTGGGAGCTTGATCCCATTCATTCAGGCTGCTTCTATTATTCCAAATTTTAAACAAAACAGGCCTCACAAGCTGTTCACTTTATTTGCTTTGAGCAGACTGGGTGGCACAGTGGTTAGCACTGCTGCCTCTCAGCACCAGAGCCCTGGGTTCAATTCCCGCCTCAAGTGACTCTCTGTGTGGCGTTTGCACATTCTCCCCGTGTCTGCGTGGGTTTCCACTGGGTGTTCCGGTTTCCTCCCACAATCTAAAAATGTGCAGGTTAGGTGAATTAGCCATGCTAAATTGCCTGTAGTGTTAGATGAAGGGGTAAATGTAGGGTTGTGGGTCGGTGTGGACTTGTTGGACCGAAGGGCCTGTTTCCACCCTGTAAGTAATCTAATCCTCTGCCTCAAATTTTCTTATTACAAAAAACAGGATAAAATACACCTTTTAAAGCTATTGAATGATCACACCAATATAGCTACGTCTGCATCCAATCCTGGCCACCAGATATAACTTCTCGCCAAAATTTTCATTTTGGAAATCCCTCGATGACCCTGGTGGTGTTCTGACAGTATCTGGCGGTGATTCTTGCTCAGAACAATCACTCTTGCTCCCCATAATATATGCCATCCTCTACAATGATCTCTCGGGTCCAAAAAGCATTCAATTCTGGTTATGATGTCCCTTTTGTTTGCTCCATCACCACCTGTTGTTTCAGTTTTACCAGGACCAGATCTTTCTATGTTCAAAGTCTGATATTGTCAGCTATGACTGGAAGTGTTTCCAGAAAATTTAAAGCCATTATAGACTCTTCCAGTGGCAGTACCACCAGTAGGAGATGGCTCAATGTGTCCACATTTGCTATTCGGCTTTCCAGACAGAGTTCTAACTTGTAATTATATGCTCTTAGTATTAGAGCCCATCACTGAATTCAGCCTGAAGTGATGGGTGCCATTGCCTTGTCCTCTTTAAGCAGACATAACAGGGGTTTGTAGTCTATCATGATTACAAATCTATGCCCGAAAAGGTATTGGTTGAACCTCCTGATTCCAAATATGACCGCCAAATCTTCATTCTCTATTGGCGCTTTTTTTACACTCTGCATTAGCCAAAGTCCTGGATGCATATGCTATTGGGCATTCTTCTCCATTAGGCCAGCCATGAGCTAATACTACCCCAATGCCATACAGGGAGGCAGCGCATATCAATACCAGATCTCGCTTGGGTTCATAGCCTGTCAACTTCATAGAGGATTATAGCTATCTCTTTAATTCATTGAAAGCTAGAGATTGCCCATGAGACCATTTCTAAGCCTGACCTTTCTTTAAGGGTTACTACAAAGGAGACCAGGTTATGTATGAACTTTCTGTAATAGTTCACCAGCCCAAGGAAAGTCATAAGCTCTTGGACAGATGTGGGAGTCAGGGTATCTTTTATCACTTTCACTTTATCTTCCAACGGATGTTACCAAGTCTTGTTGACTCTGTAACCTAAGTAAGTCACTCAGGGTGCCTAGAACACACATTTTTCTCTTCTAAGGCATATGCCCACCTGGAAGAAATGTCTTAGGGCTGAATGTTCAAGTTTTCTAACCGCTTCTTATTGATCTTCCCGGTTCTTAGCATATTATCTAGATAAATGACAACCTGGGGTTGACGTTATAAAATGTTCTCCATCATCCACTGAAAAATGGCACAGGCTAACTCTGTCCCAAATGGCAACCTCATATATTGGTATAAACCCTTATAGTATTAATTCTAGGAATCCTCATCTAACCACAATTTCAAGTCCTCAAGGCTCATGTTCAGCTTCGTGAAGGACAGCTCCCCCTGCCAGCTTTGCGTATAAATCCTTTATGCAAGGGTATTTATCCAGCTGTGAAAAGTAACCTACCGTTTGTTTAAAATCCCCACAAATGTGAACTGAGCCGTTGACTTTTACAATCAATATGACCGGTGCTGCCCATTCCACAAACTGTCCTGGCTTGATGATTCCTTCACTTTCTGGCCTTCTGATTTCTGCCTCTCCGTTTGCCTGTAAGACAAATGGCACTGGGTTGGTCTTGTAGAATTGTGGATTAGCTTTCTGGTCAACATGCAAGATGGCCTTAACTCCTTTCATCGTTCCCTGAAAAACCTCTTGAAAAACTTCCGGGTATTTAATTGGGACTTCACTCAGGCAGCCATTTTCTAATTAAAAAATGTTGAACCAATCTAGATGAATCCTTCTCAACCAATTTTGCCCCATCAAGCTGGGTCCCGAGCCTTTTACTGAACCAATTGCTTTGTATAAAAGACTGGAACCGAAGTCGTACCTTAATCTGTAAAGATTCCTTGCATAGTATTTCAGTCTAGCTGAGGTCTTGCACAAACCTAAGTGTTAATGTCAGAGCAAATTTTGTTGAAGACTGGTTCTGTGATCACTGAAACCTCTATTCGGACTGGGTGACCATTTAACCAGACATTTACTTTGATTAGTTCTTATCTGGATGTTGCTAAGCAATTTAATTGTTCCAAAACAGATTTAGGTTGACTTTTCAGGGTATGTACTCTCCTGGATACCAGCCAATAAGTTATCTTATTCAATTTAGGTCCAGTGGGACTCTTCTACTGTCTCGAGCCTGCGTACCGGCAGCAAAGTCAATGGTTTGCCAGCGGGATCCTGAAGAAACTTTTAACCACTTGACCAAGGCTTGATTTGTTATGGGGTTTTCTTGTGGGTTGTCCTAGAGTTCCTCTGTTCATGATATGTTTTGAGTGAAGCTATGCAACTGCCTTCATTCAAGCACTGACCCCTAAGCTTAGTCGGACTGGCAAGGGTTTCCACTTCCATCCGAGTAACCAGGCATATCAAACAAGCTAGACATTAAGAAATCATGACGTTGAAATCAGTGTGAGTACCTAGGCAGATTCAGTCAGCTGCTTGCTCCAAAGGAGCGACCAAAGTGCAACATCGGTCACGATTCATCAGTACCAGCCATATAATCGCCTCAAACTGAACGCTGGCATACATCAATCCCTCACACCATCATGGCATCTCTCCAAAGACCCAACAGGATGCTCCGGAAGTGCAGACTTACATTGCAGAGTACATCAGCAACAAGCCTGGAAAGGAAGCTGTAAGGACATTTTGCGCGCACAAATAGGTTCACAGTTCACAGATTAAACAGGACTGCATCTTGGAGCTACGCTCTTGCTCTGTTTGTACTTTCTTAGTTAGCAGCTACCTTCTTGTTCCCAGCATCCATGCCTTGACTTAGCTTCCAGTGCCAATTATCACAGTCACACAACTAGGCAACTTGTCTTGCTGGTCAAGAGTCCTCAGTCAAGGAAGAATACATCATGCTGTAAGAGAGTATGCAATGTCAATCTCACACTTCCACCATATGCCAATAGCTAATGCAGCAAACTTATCATATGTGCAGCAAGCAACAATCATGTCTCAAAATCTTAGGAAGCTAGACCTCACCAAAGTCCATGAAGGCATCTGTCAGTCAGGAGATCCCAGCTCAGTAAGTCAAGGGCATCTTCCCATACTAAGTCTAGGGATTGGCCATGGTCAGGCATCTGGTCAGGGTGTTCTTGGTCAGAAGGTCCATCACTCTGCAATGTGGACAGTACGTCACTGTCAGTCCTGTGGCTCTATAACAACAAGTCATAGGATAGGATTAACAATGTTGAGGATGTGGACAGCCACCAGGCAGGGGTCTGGCATTTCTTGTCAGATCGACCTGTTATGTCACCCAAGGAGGTGGACCACAGTTGGTCCATTGTCCATCTGCAATAACTAAGGGGAAAGCAGTAATGAGGAGTACCTATGGCCATACCTTACACTGTAGTCTGCACTGCTTGTTCCTTATGGGCCCCATTCTATCTTTTAATTTTATTGTGTTTGAAGAACATTTTACTATTTACTTTAGCATAGCCGGTCATCCTTTCCTTATGCTTCCTCTTAGCCTCCCTTATTCTAGCCTTAGCCTCTCTCCTGTACTGAGATACTCTTCTATTGCTATTATTATTCCAGTATGCATCATACACCTCCTTTTTTCCTTCCTTGTTTTCTCACACAAGATTCTTAGAACACTGGATAGGCAAGATGTGGAAAGGTTATTTCCCTTAGTTAAGGACCAGAGGGTATAAGCTAAGAATAAGTAGTCACCCATTTAAGACAGTGACGAGGAGGAATTTCTTCCCTCTGAGGCTAGAATTTGTAGAATTCTTTACCACAGATTGAGCTGTAAAGTATATTTAAAGCTGAACTGTGCAGATTTTTAATCAGTAAGGGAATCAAGGGTTATGGGGAAGTGGCAGGAAAATGGAGTGGAGGATTATCAGATAAGGACTGAAAGACCTGTTTTTGCTCCTGTGCCTTATAAAGGGAGAAAAAAACACAAAGATGTAACTCTTTACACACCAATGTCTTTATAGTTACTCAATCCTTGTGAAATATCACTCTTTAAATTTTTACTCAGCTGATGATCTTGCAAATGTTTCCTTTACCATCACTGAATCCCTGATTATTAACATCCTGGGGAGTTACCATTGACCAGAAACTCAACTGGAATCTCCACATAAATACATTGGCTACAAAGGCAGGTCAGATGCTAGGAATATTGCAGTGAGTAACTCACCTTCTGACTCCCCAAAGCCTGTCCATCATCTCCAGGACTTAAGTCCAAGCAGCCCTATTCCATGAACTGATAAAAAGCTAAAGACTTCTTTCCATTCTGAAGTCCTCTCAAACTCAACTACCCTCTACTGATAAGGAAGTTTACTTCTGAACTGAAACATGATTCTGTCTTCCTGTAGTCATAGAAGGTCCACTCTGTAAACAGTTCATAAAGTAACTTCTCAAGTGCCTTGCCAATCACTTGACTTGAGTTATATGCTTCCTTGGAAATTATGTTTGAATTCTGTTCAAGAATGATTTTTTTTGACCTCTTAAATAAAGTCACCTTCACATATCTGAAAATTGAAATGTATAATTTTAAATTCAGTCATGAGAATTGGGCATCATCCAGTATTTGTTGCCTATCCCAAGCTGCCTTTGAGAAGGGGGTGGAGAGCTGGCTTACTGAACTGCTGCAATCTATTTGCTGTTGGTGGTCCCACAATGCAATTACGGGGGGAGTTCTAGGATAGTGACCCAGTGACATTGAAGAAATGATGATATATTTCCAAGTCAGGAAGTTGAGATGCTTAAAGGGGAACTTGCAGGTATTGTAGTACCCATGTATCTGCTTCCCTTGTTCTTCTAGATGCTAGTGTTCATAGGTTTTGTAGGTGCTATCTAAAGAACCTTGGTATGTTGCTGCATTGCATGATGTTAATGATACAGACTGCTGCTACTGAGTATCAGCAATGAGGGAATGAACGTTTGTCAATGTGGCGACAATCAATCAAGCCATTGTCTATTTGCATTACTTTAGATGCCAAATTTCAAACTAATAACAATATTATACAAACCCATCTGTCATTGATAAGTATTGTCAAGTTTCCTTCAATAACTCACAAAACCTCACTATAATAGGTGAATAAACTGGATTCTCAGCTTTTCTCACCTTCTGGTTTCTCAGTTCAAAAGTATCTAGTCTTCTGACTTTCCATTTTCTCTTTTAAGGTGATAGCTCTAATTGCTTATAAATATAGATGTGTACAAACATAGTTACATTGATTTCTACTGTTATTAAAAACTAAAGTTTAGTAGAAAAACATTATTTTCCCTTTAATAATGATAAAGACAAATGATTTTTTAAAAATCATTCGGATGAGAACTTTTGTACTCACAGAAAAAACAGCCTGTAATGAAAGGTTATCTTCGCAAGTGTAACCTAAGACAAGTTGGAGCTTCCTGACTGGAAAATTCAACTTAATTGCATTCAGTTAAATTTCCTTATGATCTTCCATGGAAATATCATTGGCCAACCTATTTACCTTTCCCTTAAACCAGAATGTTTTGCTGTAAATAATGTACATGTAAACTGCTACTGGTTGGAGACTAGCTACTGGCACTTGGATGACAGTCAGACAGTAGCATGTTTACACTGTCTACTTCCTGTCTACCTGCAATTGGAGCAATCTTGCTCAGAAGACAGCTGCACATGTGATTGGTACATTAGTAATCAGAGAGGAAGAATCCAAATTCACTAGCTTAAGAACTTAATTAAGCCAGGTTTGATACTAAAGTGGATTTACACTTATTGATTGGAGTATAACCATGTCCTCCTTTAAGTTTCAACTCACTTCACTTGGAGCCAGTTTTGGCTAGGCAGGAAGACATATTGAAAAATTAGGAATGCCATTATAATCAGACAACTGTACACTGCACATGTTCTAATTTTTGAATCATATTTGCAGTATTTACTTAGTGTTGGCGCAAAGCCAAAATTGCTTTACATTGTTGATGAATTTGCAGTCTAATTGCACCCTAAATTAAACACAGTGGTGGAAAAAATCTTCACTTACTATCAAAATTTTGACCTCTAACAAAGAATATGGTCATAATTTTACTGCATCTTGCACAGAGGTCTTGCTTTTATTAAACGATTAACAGTTGCCAATTTATTAGAGATGCATGTAGACTTATATTTAAACATCCTCTTTATGAATATCTGGAAGTATTATACAACATTCTACAACTAGTATAATTTGTTTAACAGAGAATCACTTAGAATGCATAGCACAGAAATAAGCAGCTAAAACCAAGTGATAGAACCAGAAATGGATCCAGAGTTTGATTTTTTTTTAAATTGCCTTTTAAGCTACTTTATTACTTTTACAACTTGTGTAACTGTAAGTCAGATCTTTTGAAGATGCTTTATTCCTTCAATAATAAGTATATTGATAAAATTTGATATTTGATAAATTATTTCCAGAATTTATATTCCTTCAGTATTCTAAGCAGACAAGTGTCAGGGCATATGCTGCACCCAATTTTAGTTTCAATGTGATCTCTAGCACATGGTAAGAATGTGGATATACATGATTGGCAGCGAAGACACACAAACCAACAGTGTCCATGTGTACACATGTGAACTGACAGAATATACCAGATAAATGATTCTACGAAATGTGTAATTGCTCCATATCACTCTATCCACAGTCTTATTTTGCTTTAGTTTTAAATTTGTTGCTTTTCTTGCAGTTTATCATGAAGTTGTAATATGTAGATTATTAATCTTTCATTCCAAACAATTTAATATCTGGCACATTTGTTTGAAGAAAAATGATCTGGACATTGTCCTTAAAATGGCAGCAGAGGTCAGCTGACCCACAGATGAGGCTAAATTCTTAAAATCCTCTGACATAGATTAACAGTAGGAATGTCTGGGTAGTACCCCTGCAGAATTTCACACTTGCTGCTGTTCGAACTATCTGAGGGGGAAAAAAGCCTGAAGACTATAAATAATAGCCACCATGTATGTGGAATCTGCAAAAAATCACTATACGAACAAGAGTTGAAGACTCCCTACTATTTCAATAGTATCTTGATAGTTTTGGTTCAAATCCTGCCACAGCAGATGGTGGGATTTGAATTCAATAAAAATCTGGAATTGAGAATCTAATGAAGACTATGAATCCATAATAGTTTTGACAATGGAAGGTGAAAAGTCCTTCATTGTGCCATTGTGTGCCAATCATCCACTATCACATGGCCAAAACACTGTCCTGTGAAAAGTCATGTTATTAGTGTGCTTATTGCCAATGCCATGACTGAGTGGCATAAATACTGCTGCACTTAGAAAAACCTTGAAGCAGCCATTGGGATGTTTGATGCAACTTGTGATGCAGAGGGGTTGAGCAATATATCTGGCAGTGAAAGGAAAGAATGCAGCTGGTAATGTGGAGGGAATAATGCAACCAGTAACAAGGGATGTGGGGGATGTGACCAGCAGGGAGGAAGGCTGCAGTGAAGGGTTTGTGGCCAGCAGCAATGGAGGGGACAGTTGTCAGTGAGACAGCTGATAGAGTAGCCAGAACACTCCTTTATGGCAGTTTGATGCCCTAGTCACCATCTGTGCTTATATATGCACCTAACAGCCAGTGAAAAATAATTTAAAAGGAACTTCAAATGCCATGATACCCACTGTGAAATGATTAATTGTACTTTAAAACAGACTACACCCAGAAGAACAACTGTCTTACATTGACCACACACACACAGTGGAATGCTAAGACCACTAAAGCAAACTTGTAACATATGATTCTTTTTACTTAATGGACTAATTTTTTTTTGAACTCCACTTCCCCCATGCAATGACTTTTGTTTGCTAGTGTGTGTTTGTGCAGGTTATGAGAATCAGGATAGGTTTATTTATTAAGTTTTATGTCTTACTTGAGTTAGAGTTAATTTATGTTAAATATAAACTAACTTCTAAATTTTGAATAACTCAAAGGATTTGTCTAGCTTATTTTTTCATATAATTTCACACATAGTAAGCACACCATGAATTGAGAAATCACACCTTTTTGTAATTTTAAGGTTCATTGTAACCAACCTCAGGAGCAGAAAGAGAAAACTGTATTCACATTTCTGAAGGTGGTTGTAACAGGTTCCAAACTGTGTGAGATGGCTAATCTTCTGACTTGCCCCTATTGATGATATCCATTTTCTCAAATAAAATGAGGTTTATCAGACTTTGGAATACACATTCAATTACCAATGTAAAGTACTATCTGGGGCTATAAGTTTCACAAAGCACCAATCTTGGTAAAAAAAAATTGTTGATTTGAGTAACTAGTGATAAACTAATAAACCTCTTAACTGTGTTTAATATTCCACTGAATATCTTTATCTCTTGAAAAATGGATTAGATGTTTAATTGACCATCTCAAGTATCAGAACTTCTATTCACTGAATGCACACTGTCAGTTTTATTTTCAAATAAAATTAATTTTGCATTAATTATAGCCATAAAGGCTCAGGAGTTTGGTGACATTGGATATTCTCACCCCAATCTTAACAACTAATACTTTCAATCAGTGCTCAAGCAGGATAAATTTAAACTTTTTTCTATTGTTATTTTCTACATAATAAAAGATTTCATACCAGAACTTCCCTTACCTATGCCATTGATGTAACTTCATTTTGTTCCCTTAGATCAAAAGCAGCAAATATTTGTGCAGAACCTGTAGATTAGCTTTAAACAAAATCTGACACCAAGCTTATGATAACCCCTACAAGGCCCATGGGGAATCATTAGAAAAAAAAAGCAGACACCTTAAAGAGGGATCTTGTGGTGTGGTCTTATTATCCCTGTGTTTGAGCCAGGAGGCCAGGGTTTAAGTCCCACCTGCTGCAGATGTGTGTAATAACATCTCTGAACAGGTTGATTAGGAAAGTATTGAAAAAAAGAATTGGATTCATTCCTTCATCTTTGCTGTTACTGCACTGCCCTTAATGGACTCAGCACATAAATTAAACAGTTGGAAACACTGGCAATTCATGAGTAGTTGATGGGTGAAATTTGCCACAGGTGATCTGGTGGTGGAAGAAAAAACATTCAGTTGCGTGTGATAACATTTCTGGATATGAAAAAAGGGGAACGAGAAGATGGAGTTGGGTTTTACATACATACCTGGCCTTGGAAATGGAGCACACTGTGCTCACAATATTCTCAAAAGCTTTCAGAGAGAGATGGGCAGTATAGGGTGTTGAATGCCCTGTCTCCTATTCCAAGTCCATAACTCTGTCCCTCTCTCCCTACCTCTCCCTCACCATTGGTGATATCGCAAATCCTTTGCCAGACATTGCACATAAATTAGACACATTTAAAAAATTCATTCTCAAGGGTTTTTGTGGCATAGTGGTCATTCCCCTATCTCTGTTCTGGGTTGAAGTCCCACCTTCTCCAAAATTGTGTCATGACATCTCTAAACAGGTTGATTAGAAAATTGAGAAAAATGAAGTGGGTTCTGCTCCAGTGGTTTTGGCTTCTGGATGGGGAAAAGATCAAGAAAGGAAAAGTGGAAAATGATCTTTGTATTATATAGTTATTGAGTCATACAGCATGGAACAAACCCTTCAGTCCAACTCGACCAAGTTTCCCAAACTGAACTAGTTCCACTTGCCTGCATTTGGCCCATATCCCTCCAAACCTTTCCTATTCATGTACCCGTCTAACATCTATCACTCCCTTTGGCAGTTCATTTCATCCATTGTGTGGAAAAAGTTGCCCTTTAGATCCCTTTAAAATCTTTCACCTCTCACCTTAAAAATATACTCCCTAGTTTTGAACTCCCTCCCCCTTGGGAAAAGACCTCTGCTATTCATCTTAACTCTACTCCTGATGTTTCAGTAAATCTCAAAATGGTCACCTCCTACACTCCAGTGAAAAAGTCCCAGCCTATCCAGTTTCTCCAAATAACTCAAACCCTCCAGTACTGACAACACCCTGGTAAATCTTTGCTGAACCCTCTCCAATTTAATAATATCCTTCCTATAGCAGGGCAACGAGGACTGTTCACAGTGCTCTAGAAGTGGCCTCACCCCCAACATCCTGTATAACCTCAATATGACGTCTCAATTCCTGTAATCAATGGTCTACAATAAAACCCTTGTAAATCTCTGAAAGTCTTTTACCGCCTAATTCTACATATTATTTTGTCATCTATTAAACATCACCAGTAAATTACATGTGTTTCCAATTAAGTAGTTCACATGCAAAGCCTGTTAAGGATAATGCAAACACTCAAAGGTGATGGGCAGCAGCAGATGATCTGAAGTGGAGTGGAGTGGAGAAATACCATGGAAGTGGAAATAAGTGGTCTAACTTAAATATGATAAAATGTAAATATCCCATGAATTTTGTTACAGTTGTTACCTGGATCCAAAATGTCACTATCTGATGAAGCTTTTTGAAGAGAATTAATGGTCTGTATGTGACACAAATAATATCCTGTAAATTTCCACAATATTTGCCATAACAGATGAACCAATTATTTGCACAATAAAAGAACAATAATCTGTATGGGTACTCCATTATTTATTACTTAACTGCAGTATTTTATCTAAGGTATACTCTAATGTCTTGATTCATTATTTTCTGCTTCTCTCTTTTTACCTTTGGTAGCAACATTTAAAAAATTTTTTTTCAATGGATTAAATGTCATGTTTGCAAAGTTTAAGGCACAATGATGAGAATATCTTGAGGAGAAAGAAGGTTTAACAATGATTTATTTTATTACATTAAATGTTATCTATATTTAATTGCAGTAATCCGTTTACTAAAGGTGTGAATCTCTATCAACCCAAGCACTGGTTCAAGATCACTGACTAGTCGATTTTAACTTAATGAATTTGAGCAGAAATTGACATGTAGGTTAATGGTCAAGGGCTATTGCAGCCTCAGAGTCCACAGGTCTGTTTCTATAAGTTAACATGAGAACTGAAATAAATTTGATTGCTTAAGTGTTAAAAACTGCTGTTGTTCTGATGTTAGTCCCATTTGCACAAAATTAGAGCAAAGAAACATGATTAAGTTCATTGCCTTGGGCACATGCACAGTGCATGTTACCAGCTCCAATAACATCATCCACAACATGCAGTTTTAGCAAGACATCTTATTTTATAGACCATGAATGTGACTTGATCATAAACTAGTTAGACTCCGTAGGAGGTTCAATAAAGATTAAATTAATTTCTATTTGAAATTGAAACTTCAAAAATATCTCAGATAAGAATAGAGTATATACATTTGTTTTATGTTTCTTAATTCATATCAAACTTCTATTTATATTCAGTAAACTTATTGAAAATTTAGGAAGTTGACCAAAAAAAATCATTGCTGAGCACACCAATCCGCAAAGCTGTCTGAAACAGTTCATATAAGGTTCATGAGGAGGATCCCTGGCATGGAGCGATTGTTTTATAAGCAAAGGCTAAAAAGGTGGGACTTTACTCACTGGAGTTTAGAAGAATAAATAGCTATCTCATTGAAACATATTGAATCTAAGGGACTTGACAGGGTAAACGCTGAGAAGATGTGTTGCCTCGTGGGAGAATGTAGGAGCAGAAGGCAGAGTCTCAGAATTAAGGGGCACTAATTTAAGAGATATTTAAGAAGAATTTTCTTCGGTCAGCGAGCTGCATGTCTTTGGAATACCTTGTCACAGAGAGCTATAGGAGAAGAATCCTTATGTATATTTTAAGGCTGAGATAGATTCTTCATTGAGCATTGCAGGGAAAAGGCAAGAGAATGGTCATGAGAAGTGTCAGATTAGATATGATACTATTGAATTGCAGAGCAGGCTTGAGGACCAAACGCCCTACTCCTGTTCCTATTTCTGATGGCCTTATTCATCTTATGTTGAATTATTGTCCATTTTAGACCCAATGTTGAAGAGCAAACCATCATGGATCTCAGCAGGAGCCCCCACATGCATTGAATACTTCGACTGGTGGCACAGAGATACATTGTTTGAATTCAATTAATGATTTGACAGTTTGTTTTTCTTTTTTTTTGAACCGATTTCTCCTGATTTAGTTTGCCACCTGTCTCATGCTTTTCACTCAGCAAGGGAGCCATTACCATCTATTCAAATGTCTACATGAGTGCCATCAAAGTTAATCCATAATCAAACAGCAGCAAGTGTTGTTTATGGGGTAAAATGGATCTTGCCAGATTTCCCTTTGAATAAAATGTTGTGCTACCCTTTAATACTCAAGGAGAATCTTCTAAAGCTAATTACTGGGAGGTAATGGCCTAGCTGTATTATCACTGGGCTGCTAATCCAAAGACTCAGGTAATGTTCTAGGAACCTGGGTTCAAATCCTGCCACAGCAGATGGTGGGCTTTGAATTCAATAAAAATCTGGAATTGAGAATCTAATGAAGACTATGAATCCATAATAGATTGCTAGCAAAATACCCATCTGGTTCACTAATGTCCTTTAGGGAAGGAAACTGCTAAACTACCTGGACTGGCCTACATGTGACTTCAGTGTAGTTGACTCTTAACTGCCCTCTTGAATGGGCAATAAATGTTGTCCAAGCCAGCAACACCCTGATCTTGTGAATAAATTTTAAAACTGCATCTTCATTAAGACTATACAAAACTTGTCAGGCAATTGGTGTTGATCAAAGAGGCATTGTGCAATGCTTGAAACCACAGTCCATTACCACTGACATAACATATGTCGTTTTGTAATTGTTTTACTCTAAAATTCAGCTTTTTTGAAAAAGAAAACCATTAATATCTACAAAACCAATGAAGTACAGGTTGTGGTTTGGACCTGATTTATTATTGACAGGGGTTAATTAATCATTTATTTTCAGAACAGACTGTAACAGTCACAACCAAACAATATAACTGACATTAAGGAACTTTTGGCAATTACCAATAGTGACTGTTTACTGTGCTTATTGAACAGTACTTATTTTTCCAACTAGATCCCACGTGGACAATTGGATGTATTACTTAGACAGAGAGGCAGCAGTCATGGCAATATCCACTAAACCCTGCTGGGTGACAGAATTAAATTAATTTTCAAAACATGCTGCATTATATGTCCAGAGATGTTGACAAAATGTAAGCTACGTCAAAAGTAGGTGGGACGGTGCTGATACCTATGAAGTCGAGAGATGAAATAACAATCTGTAACAGAAAAAAACCTATCAGCTACTGAATTATGTCCTGCTTCACTCCAATTGTTCAGGTTCCATCCACTTTAAGTTACAGATATTCCTACATAAGGTAGTTGGAAGTGCACAGACTCCTCAGCACACTGTAGTTTTCATGACAAAGCTTGCCCAGCTTTTATAGCATAATTGGAAACAAATGCCAGAGAATTGACTTCAGACTATTTTGCATACCAATCTGCTCTGGGGGTTCCACATGAATGCAAAAGGATTTTTCAACAAGTACTTTGAAGCAGTTGAGAGAAGCTTCCTTCATCCTTTCCACCTCTTTCTCCAATGATGATCCGTTACAAAGGGATTCACTGTAATTCTCAAACAAACACATTCAGAGCATGAGTGTGTGAAGGAAAACAATTTATATGTTTAATAAACTAAGTAGATTTATTTGTGTCAACCTTTACTTATTGTTTTGTTGAGATATTTCGTTGATCCATTCAAAACAACTTCTAGAAACTTTACAAGGTACATAAAACTGAGAAGATTCGTTTTTTGTGCTGCCTATTTCAAAATTGTTATGTTCATGTGGTGTAAAAAGTTAAACTTGAATGGACCTTAGCATATCACTGATGGTAAAAGGTAAGTTTATTCAGAGTACATGACATTGAAGTTAAGTGACTAGGCTGTCTGATATATGTGGACATGTGTTATATGAAGACAGATAATTAACAAATATATTGTTGACACCATTTCACACGTAGCTGACACACTGTTATCATTTGCTCTCATAAAATCTGGCAAAATAAGTTTGGAAATCAACTTAGAAAGTTGGGGTGTTGGCAGCAAAACAGACGATATGATAGAAAAGTAACGTTCATTCAGGCACACTCTACTGAGATGGCCAAGACAAGATCTTGAACTGAACTAACAGGTTATCTTACAAATTTTGAGAGAGCAGTTGAAGCCTCCATGAGGAATGGAACTCATTAAACAGCTAAATGTCACTTAAAATGCCTATTTGTGTTTATTAAAGAGATTCTGCAGCGAGTTGTTAGGTAGCCTTTCAAATAATACTCTCAACAAATAGCGACCAGCTGTTTGAAAATATAAACAATGTTATTGCTAATTTCAAGTCCTTCTTAAAGTGATACTCATAATTCCATGTTGCTTGCTGCTGATGTTGTGAAGAAGACCTCTGAAACATATGAAAAGACTTTCTGGGAAACTTTGTTAACACTCCAGTAATATTGCATGTATAAGTGTTCCAGTTAGTCAGAGTCACAGTTACAGTGGAGAGTAATTTGAAGAGCTGATGCAGACATGCTGGACTGAAGGCCTTCTTCTACGCTGTAACAATTCAGTGACTCTGTAATTCTGAGTCAGGTTAACAGAACACTGGTCTAGACAGTCTCCTAGCCAAGCAGGAAGGCAAGTCAGATTAAAAGCAAAAAGGATTGCAAATCTCAAGTGTGATTATTTTAACCAACTAGGAACCAAAATTACTTAGTATTAGCTTGAAAGAACAAGATGCTACCTGCATGTTGAAATACCAATTTGGGATATCTTCGATTGTGGGCATCTGTATATTCACTGCCTGAGGCCGCCTGTTCCATATCAATAAGTAAGGCTAATATGCAGAAACATAGATCCATATAAGATAGGAACAGGAGTAGACCATTGACCCCTTGAGCCTACTCCACCATTCAATATTCGCATGGCTGATCATTAAGTTCAATACGTTAATTCTGTCCTCCTCCTACATCCCTGATTCTTTTAGCCACAAGAGCTGGATCTACTTCCTTTTTGAAAACACAATATGCTTTGACTTCAACCACTTTCTGTGATAGTCAATTCCGCAAGCTCACCAATCTCTGACTGAAGAAATTTCTCCTCATCGCGATCCGAGAAGGTTTACCCTCATCCTTAAGCTATTCCCCTAGTACTGGGCTCGCCCTTCATCGTGAACATCCTTCCTTAATCAGCCTGTCCAGTCCTGTTAGAAATGTGTAGGTTTCTATAAAATATCCTGTCATTCGTCGAAGCTGCAGTGAATACAAACATAACTGACTCAATCTCTCCTCATATGTCAATCTGGCCATCCCAGGAATCAATCTGGTAAACCTTTCTCTATAGCAAGCACATCCTTCCGAGATAAGGAAACCAAAACTACACACCATGTTCCAACTGTGGCCTTACCAATGCCCTGTATAATTGCTGCAAGACATCCTGGTTTCTGTACTGAAATCCTCTCACTATGAAGGTCTACATGCAACTCGCCTTCTTTACTGCCTGATGTACCTATGTACTGACTTTAAGTGACTGGTGCATAATGAGATCAATGTTCTTATTGATCAATCCCCCTCTCAATTTGTAGCCATTCAAATAATAAATGGCCTATCTGCTTTTGCTACCAAAGTGAATAATCTCACATTTATCCACATTAGACTACAACTGCATCTGTCTATTTTCTCAAGGACCACAATTTATGGGCGGCACGGTGGCACAGCAGTTAGCACTGCTGCCTCACAGCGCCTGGAGACCCGGGTTCAATTCCCGACTCAGGCGACTGACTATGTGGAGTTTGCACATTCTCCCCGTGTCTGCGTGGGTTTCCTCCGGGTGCTCCAGTTTCCTCCCACAGTCCAAAGATGTGCGGGTCAGGTGAATTGGCCATTCTAAATTGCCCATAGTGGTAAGGGGTAAGGGATAATGTAGGGGTGTGGGTGGGTTGCGCTTTGGCGGGTCGGTGTGGACTTGTTGGGCCGAAGGGCCTGTTTCCACACTGTAAATAATCTAATCTAATCTAATTTCTCCTACTATGTGATCAACAATGCATTCCAGTGCATCTCCTCCACTACCTGCACCTCCGCGCTTGAACTCCACCCCTCCACCCACAACAAGAATAGAACATCCCTGGTCCTCACCTTCCACCCCAACAACTTCTGGATACAACGATTTATTCTCCACCATTTCTGCCACCTACAATCAGACCCCACCACCAGAGATACATTTTACTCCCCACCCCTGTCTGCATTCCACAGAGACCATTATCTCTGTGACTCCCTCGTTAGATCCACGCCCCTCACCAACCCACCCTCCACACCTGGCAACTTCCCTTGACGCTGCAAGAGATGCCCACACCTCTCCCCTCTCCCCCATCCAAGGCCCCAAAGGATCCTTCCACATTCGGCAGAGATTTTCCTGCACATCTAACCACCTTTTTTTACTGTGTCCGTTGCTCTCGATGTGGTCTCCCCTACATCGGGGAGACAGGATGCCAACTCAAAGAGCAGTTCAGCGAACATTTCTGGGACACATGCACCAAATAACCCCACCACCCTGTGGCTGACCAATTCAATGTCCCCTTCCACTCAGCTAAGTACATGCAAGTATTGGGACTCCTCCATCACCAAATCCTTGCCACCCAATGCCTAGTGGAAGAACACGTCACCTTCCACCTTAGGACCCTGCATCCACACAGCATCAACATTGACTTAAATAGTTTCCAAATCTCCCTCCAGCATCCCCCCCCCCCCCCCCCCCCCCCCCCCCCACCCCACCTCATCCCAGATCGAACCCTCCAATTCGGCACCACTCTCTTGAACTGTCCTACCTGTCTATCTTCCTTCCACCTGTTTGCTCCACCCTCTCCACCAACCTATCATAATTACCCCTCACCTGCATCCACCTATTGCCTTCCCAGCTACCTTCCCCTCAGCCCCACCCCCATCTTCCTACTTATCTGTCAGACCCCTTTCCCGTACACATTTTTGATGAAAGACTTTTATTCAAAACATTGACTCTCCTTCTCCTTGGATGCTGCCTGACCTGCTGTGCTTTTCCATTTTCTATTCTGACTGTCCATCATTTGCAGTCCTCACTTTATCCCACTTACTTCTGAATCACATTACAACATCTCTGCATCCTCTACACAGCTCATCCTTCCACCAGCTTCCATCCGCAAATTTTAAGGTATTCAATTTAGTTTCCTCATGTACGTCATGAACAAATATTGTGAGTAGCTGGGATCTGAGTACTGATTCCTGCGATACCCCACTGGCTGCTATTTCAGAAAAGGACCCATTCATTCCTACCCTTTGTTCTTGTCTGCCAACCGAATTTCTATCGATCTCAATACACTACCTCTAATCCCCAGGGGTTTTAATTTTATGCATTAATCTCTTATGTGAGATTTTGTCAAAAGCCTTCTAAAGGTCCAAACAAATCATGCCTAATGGCTCCCTTAATCAACTCTATTAATTACATTCTCAAAGATTTCTAGGAGATTTGTCTAGCATGATCTTATGTTTTGTAAATTAGGTTGACTTTGTTTGCATCTACCATCATTTTACAAGCTATAAAATGCTTGATAATGGACTTCCCCTCTGACTCACTGGTCTATAATTCCTTGTTTTCTCTCTGCCTCCCTTTTTAAATAGTGGGATAACTTTAGCCAATCTCCAATCTGTACAAACCTTTCCAAAGTCTAAAGAATCTTCACAAATGACCACCTTCAAATCTTTAAGCATTTTAGCACTCTGTTAATAATATCTGTATGTGATAATGTATCGATCCCAGCTTGTGGTACTATTGGACAAGTCAGATCTTAGAATGGGCTGGCTTTATAGATCATACTTTTAATTTGTGTAGTTGATTAATGTGTGCATTTGTCACTGAAACATATTCACAGGAGGCTGTATATGTACTTTAACAACAGAATAAAGCTTATTAACAAAAGAAGGAAAATAAATAAACCAGTTGCAGTTAGAAAGATCTTAACACAAACATTAAGAAGAGAAATTATGCTGCTATCTCAATTCTTTAGAGTTGTACTCAACTAACTTTTTCCATGGACCGTGGAGACAATTTGATGATTCCTTTCTGACTGTGCTGACCTGAATTCTTTGCAAATCTGAGAGGCCCAAATCTTGTGAGTTCCAATAATGTTCAGATTCTATCCAAACTCTCCTGGCCTGGAAGTGCATGTTAAATAATTCTGCTAGGATAATTGTCTTCCCTGAATTGAACTGAAAAATTCCATACAGGAAAGGAACTTAGCCTTCTGAATTCAACTCTGCTGTTTTCTGAACTGAACTGAAAACAAAACTGATAAATGTATTCAGTCTATCTGTCATACCTCAGCAGTATAGATATTGAAACTATAGAGGTCTACAGTCACATGCTTTTTGAACAATGTTGGATTTAGACCACTGTTTCACAATAACTCACTGAACTTTATTTTAAAAAGCTTTGCAGAAATAACCAAAATCCATTTGCATCTTTCTCAAAACCATTCCAGTATGATGATGATATATATGACATAACCCCAGAAATTGCTAGAGAAAGTCAGCAGGCTTTCTGTGAAGAGAAAACAGAGATAACATTTTGACTCCAGTGTCTCTTCTTCAGCACTCAGAACTGCTCTGAAGAAGGGTCACTATCCTTAAAATATGACCTCTGCTTTCCCTCTGCAGATGCTACCATACCTGTTGAGTTTCTCCAGCAATTCTGGATCAGATGATTTTGTTTCAGACCTCCAACATCCACAATTCTGTTTTATTTATACATATTACATACCTTTATCACAATAGGTTATCAGATACAGCTCTCTAGTGTAATGTCTAAGATCTCTCTCTTCAAATGTTTATTCTAGCCTAGTACTTCTCTGTTTTTGATATCAGAGTGAAGTCATCAGTTGCAACATCATGATTTGCATTTATCTCATTATATCACACAAATGACAACCAGAAGATAACCAACCAGGAGATAAGCTGGAAGTAACTTCAGCATTTTAACTCATTTAATGTTGGTCAAGGAAACTGATCCCAATTGTTGCCTGCAAGAGAGAGAGAAAGAAAAACTGAATGTATCATGTAAATAAGAGAAAGAGGATGTTGACTAGTTCAACAATGAATGCACAGCTATGTGCATAATGAATTGTGAAATTAATGATATTGGCGAGGTGTTTGAAAGGTTTAAACAACTTTGCAGATTGGCATTCAGTAGTTTCCAAAAGGCAGTAGTAAAGAACAAAAAAAATGTTTTTGACAGCTGGGAACATACCAAAGACAGTAGAAACCCAAATATTTTTAACCATTTGGTATCCATCTCTCGCCAATAACACTTCAACCCCAGGGCATCAATGTGGACTTCACCAGTTTCCTCATTTCCCCTCCCCCCACCTTGCCCCAGTTCCAACCAGCCACATCAGCACCATTCTCATGACTTGTCCTATCTGACAATCTTCCTTCCCACTTATCCCCGCTCCACCCTCCTCTCTGACCTATCACCTTCAACTCCACCTCCATCCACCTAATGCTCTCTTAGCTACCTTCTCCCCAGCCTCAACCCCCTCCTATTTATCTCTCCACCTCAGAGGCTCTGTGCCTTATTCCTGTTGAAGGGCTTTTGCCCGAAACGTTGATTTTCTTGGTCCTCGGATGCTGCCTGACCTGCTGTGCTTTTCCAGCACTACTTCAATCTTGACAGCTATCTGAAAGGGTTGAATGGCCAGAGTTATGGCACAGAATCAGGGGAATGTCACTAATTGAGTTGCTCATTCAGAGAGCCAGTGTAGACCTGATGGCCAAATGGCCTCTTTTATGCCATAATAATTCTGTGATTATCTCTGCAGTTGATTCCATGTCAACCATAAGAGGTTGGACTGACAACAAAGCAAGGTTTGGGTCTTCTATTATTTCCCAACATTTCAAAAGAGTTTTTTTGATCATCTGATGGTGTTTTTCTACAAAGTTGAGCGGTGATGGGGAGATGACATTGAGCCCATACTTGGCAATGAACTCCTTAAATACTCTGATTGTGAACTAGGTGCCATTGACACATTGTAATCTTTAGGAATTCCTTGCATACAAATAAGATTTGCAGTGTTATGCTTCTCATTTTTCCAGGTAAAATACAACATGCAAAACTATTCTTAATTTGGTACAGGTTGTGCTGTTATAACGTGTATTTCATCAACGCAAATTTGCTGTAATGCGATTGACGAATTGGGGATGCTGTTTCTACAGCGCAAACTTTTAAAATGCATGTTGGCTGTAACACGATTACAACATTAACACTTTAAGCGCTGTTTCTAAAGCATGATTTTTCTATATTGCGGGGTTGCATAAGAACACAACCACCATGTTATAGAAGAACTGATTGTATAAGTAATCAGCTCCTACAGCATTCCATGATCTGAGCTGTATCTCAGTAGCTATCATCTCCTTTTTCTGATGTGTGTTTCTGCATGGCTGGCATACACTGCATATAGGCACCATATTTTCAGTGTTTTTGTATATGTTCATCTTGTACACAATTGATCCAGCACTGTGCTTACATTTCTCCAATCTCATGTGGCCTTCATGCATCGTCTGGAGAGGCTCTTACTGCATTGTTTATTATTCCGGGTCTGACTAGCAGAACATCATTTCCAGCCAAATCTCATCTCTGATAGACCAATACTACTGTAATGCTGATTGCATATTATCAGTTATTCCTTGATCACATGCTGAAAGGGAATTTGAAATTCTTTGACTTTGTTGATCACATCTCTAGTATGACTCAATTTTGTGGTATTACATTGACTCAGGGATGAATACTTATACCTAGGTTTTCTCTCTAGATGTTTGCTGGCGTCAGTTCGCTTCCTGGCTTGTATTTCCTGCTGATCTTGTAACTCTGAAGCCACAAAAATATCCTTTGTAACTTTGCTGATACTTCATATAGATTGTGCTTGAAGTTCAACTTCAGTAGGAGTTGATCAACATTCAGTATAATTCTCCCTTGTAACAAAATATATGGAACCTCTCAAAACCTTCCATTCATTGATTCCATTTACACAGCCTGTTGCCATGAAAAGGCTGCTCACATAATCAGAGATCAATTGCACCCTGCCAATGCTCTCCTACAACCTCCTCCATCAGGCAAAAGATACAGAAGCTTGAACACACGCATACACCAGGAGGATCAAGAACAGCTTCTTCCCTGCCATGATTAAACTGAAGAATGGACTCTCTAACATCAAATAATGCTGATCTTGCGAATGTTGATCTTGGCGAAAGTGAGGACAGCAGATGCTGGAGATCAGAGTCAAGAATGGAGTGGTGCTGGAAAAACACAGCAAGTCAGGCAGCATTTGAGGAGCATGAAAATCGATGTTTTGGGCAAAAACCCTTCATCAGGAATGAGGTCTTCATCAGGATGCTGCCTAACCTGCTAATGGTGATCTCGCCAACCCACGCCTTGTGCAATATAACATGTGTGTCTCCATCCAAGTTTTTTTTCACCCTATAATCTGTATACCCTTGCTTACTATGATCTGACTGTACTGCTCATAAATAAAGCTTTTCACTGTGCTTAGGTACACACAACAAAAAACAAGTCAAACCATACCTAATGGCTGAAAGATCCCTTTCTTGTTGGCACGGCTGGTCTGAGCTGAGATTAGTGCCTTGGATATTGGCTTTTTCCCTTGTATCCACTGCTGCTCCCAGTCCTTGTGTAGAAGCATCTGTTTGCAGAGTGACAGACTTCTTTGTCATAAGATGATAAGCTTGTCTTTGTGCTTGACTGTTTTGAGTTTGTTGAAACTCTTGTCATGTGATTCTGACTGCCATATTCTCGATCTTCATTCATTAGATCCCACAGTTTACTTTGTGTTCTGAGATGTATGTAGTTTGAAGGAGCTGATATATTGGATTGAAGAAATTTCTGAATTCTATCCTGTCACATGGGTATTCTGAAGCCTTGGATAAGAGTGGGGCTGTGTGGATAAGTGTGGGGCTGTGGGGATGATGAGCAAACTGACCATTGCAAAGTGGTACAGGGAGACATTCAAGAGAGGGAAGGAAAGAAAAATATAGCTGTAATCAGAGATAGGTGAAATTGGGTACTGCAGATGCTGGAGATTAGAGTCAAGATTAGGGTAGTGCTGGAAAAGGATAACAGGTCAGGCAGCATCCGACGAGCAGGAAAATCAACATTTCAGACAAAAGTGCTTCATCATCTAATCTTGATTCTGATCGCCAGCATCTGCAGTCCTCACTTTCACCTTTCAGGTAGCTGTCGAACTCCTTTCTGAAAGGCTCAATTGAACCTGCTTCCATCACTTCCTTAGGCTTCATATTTCAGGTCATAACCCATCTCTGCATGAAGAGGGTTTCTTTTCCTCAAGTTACCTTTACTTCTTTTAATATTTATTCAAACTCTTTGCTCTCTTTCTAATTTTTCTCATTGCAAGTGAAAGAAAAGTAATTATGTTTTATTTGTAGAATTTGGAAAGTATGACAGGTACATGAAATATTATAATTTTATTTTGAACAGGGCTGTTGGGTAGATGCAATCCAGGTTTTGAATTAGTGGTGCTGGAAGAGCACAGCAGTTCAGGCAGCATCCGAGGAGCAGCAAAATCAATGTTTCGGGCAAAAGCCCTTCATCAGGAAATCATGAAGGGCTTTTGCCCGAAACATTGATTTTGCTGCTCCTCGGATGCTGCCTGAACTGCTGTGCTCTTCCAACACCACTAATCCAAAATCTGGTTTCCAGCATCTGCAGTCATTGTTTTTAAGTAAAAAGTGAGGAGAGGGAGGAAGAGAGCTACCTAGATACAATCCAGGGTAGAGTGTTCAATGGAACAAATGAATTGTTTCAAACAATTAACTATGCCTCAATGAAAATTCTGTCGTAGTATCATAACTTTGTGGAAATTTATGTCTGAAAGATAAATAGTACTTACAAATAGTAATATCCCTAAGTAATTATCGAACATAGAACATTACAGTTTAGTCCAGGTTCTTCAGCCGTCGATGTTGCCCTGACCTGTGAAACCAATCTGAAGCCCATCTAACTTATTCCATTTTCATCCATATGTTTACCCAATGACCATTTAAATGCCTTTAAAGTTGGGAGTCAACTACTGTTACTGAAATCCATATACACCACATCAAGCACTTTACCCTCATCCACCTGTTTGGTCATCTTCCCAAAGAACTCAATAAGGCTTGTGAGGCATGACCTCCCCTTCACAAAACTGAGTTGACTATCCCTAATCAACTTCTTCCTCTCTAGATGATTATAAATCATACCTCTTATAATCTTTTCCAACACTTCACCCACAGCAGACGTGAGGCTCATAGGACTACAATTACCTGGGTTGTCTCTACTCCCCTTCTCGAACAACGGAACAACATTTGCTATCCTCCAGTCTTGCGATACTGTTCCTGTCGACAATGATGACACAAAGATGTCAAAGGCTCAGCAATCTCCTTCCTGACTTCCCAGAGAATCCTAGGATAAATTCCAGCTGGTCCAAGGGAATATTTTCAGACTTTCTAGAATTGCCAACACCTCCTCCTTGTGAACATTAATCCTGTCTAATCTAGCAGCCCGTATCTCAGTATTCTCCTCTATGACATTATCTTTCTCCAGTGTAAATACTGACAAAAAATATTCATTTAGCGCTTCTCTTATCTCTTCAGACTGTGTGCACAACCTTCCACTACTGTCCTTGATTGGCCTTAATCTTACTCTAGTCATTCTTTTATTCTAATATACCTATAGAAAGCTTTAGGTTTTCCTTGATCCTATCAGTCAATGACTTGTCATGTCCTCAGCTGGCTCTTCTTAGCTCTCTCTTTAGGTCTTTCCTGGCTAACTTGTAACTCCCAAGCTCCCTAACTGAGTCTTCGTGCCGCATCCTTACATATGCCTTCTTCTTCCTCTTGACATGAGAGTCAACTTCTTTAGTAAACCACGGCTCCCTCACTCAACCACTTCCTCCCTGCCTGACAGATGCATACTTATCAAGGACACGCTATAGCTGTTCCTTGAATAAGCTCTACATTTGAATAGTGCCCATCCCCTGCAGTTTCCTTCCCCATCCTATGAATCCTAAATCTTGCCTAACTACATCATAATTGCCTTTTCCCTCAATGATAACTCTTGCCCTGCAGTATATACGTGTCTTTTTCCATCACTAAAGTAAACAGAACCGAATTGTGGTCACTATCACCAAAGTGCTCACCTACCACTAAATCTAACACCTGGCCACATTCATTATCCAGTACCAAATCCAATGTGGCCTCACTCCTTGATGGGCTGTCTACATAATGTATCAGGAAACTCCCCTGCACACATTGGACAAAAATTGATCCATCTACATTACTCAAACTATAGTATTTCCAAGATGTCTTTCTACAATGAAGGAAATACAAAATATTTCTAGTTTTCATTTATCATTCAGATTTGACAAGTTATTGCCATTAAATGCTTTGAGGCCCGATTCATTTTGGGATACTTCACCATGTAATACTGTGGGTTTAGACATCAATTATAAAGGAAGAACAATTTGATACCAATCTCAGCAGCAAGGTATAATGGTATCTGTAAGGTTTTTTGAGAGGATATATCTTGAAATGAATGCAAAAAATTGCCAACTAGATTGCAGTACAATGATTCGATCGACTAACGAACCTAATTGATCCCCAAACTATATCTTCATTTGTTCTGAGAAAGGTTTTGCCTCATGTTTGTTTTAAAGGGATCATCACTTCCCTTTAAACAATGAATCTTGGTTTCAGCTTCTCCCAAATGAGGAGACATCCTCACCACATTTACCCTGTGTCCTCAAGATTGCATACATTCAATCAAGTCATCTCTTACTCTTCTATGCTCAAGTGGACACAAGCCTAGACTGTCCAACCTTTCTTCACAAGACAACCTACCCATTCCAGATATTAGTCTGATTACCTCACAGTCTCTTACTTTCTTCCTATGTTGTTGATCTTTAAAATCCAGTTGATAAATAGATTATTCAGCAGCAAACGTAGATCTTATGTAGAGCAGATTGCATTTCTAGGTATTCAATGAAAGAACATTATGGGTATGCATAGATCTTATTTAAAAATGGATATTATTTATAACTATTGATGAGGCAAATTGAGAGTGGATTGTGTCCTGTAGATTGTGGATGGACTTTGGGGACCATGATGTTAGTTATTAGTTTCTGACCTGTTGTGTAACCACAATGTTATATGGTTCTGGATCAGTGGTGCTGGAAGAGCACAGCAGTTCAGGCAGCATCCAATGAGCAGCGAAATCGACGTTTCGGGCAAAAGCCCTTCATCAGGAATAAAGGCAGTGAGCCGGAAGCATGGAGAAATAAGTGAGGGGAGGGTGGGGGTGGGGAGAGAGTAGCATAGAGTACAATGGGTGAGTGGGGGAGGAGATGAAGGTGATAGGTCAGGGAGGAGACGGTGGAGTGGATAGGTGGAAAAGGTGGACAAGTCATGGGAACAGTGTTGAGCTGGAAGTTTGAAACTAGGATGAGGTGGAGGAAGGGGAAATTGACGCCCTGGGGTTGAAGTGTTTTTTTTTAGATTAGATTAGATTACTTATAGTGTGGAAACAGGCCCTTCGGCCCAACAAGTCCACACCGACCGGCTAAAGCGCAACCCACCCATACCCCTACATTTACCCCTTTACCTAACACTACGGGCAATTTAGCTTGGCCAATTCACCTGACCTGCACATCTTTGGACTGTGGGAGGAAACCGGAGCACCCAGAGGAAACCCACGCAGACACGGGGAGAACATGCAAACTCCACACAGTCAGTCGCCTGAGTCGGGATTTGAACCCGGGTCTCTGGTGCTGTGAGGCAGCAGTGCTAACCACTGTGCCACCGTGCCGCCCACGTGCTCCGAGGTGGAAGATGAGGTGTTCTTCCTCCAGGCGTCTGGTGGTGAGGGAGCGGCGGTGAAGGAGGCCCAGGACCTCCATGTCCTCGGCAGAGTGGGAGGTGGAGTTGAAATGTTGGGCCACGGGGCGGTGTGGTTGATTGGTGCGGGTGTCCCGGAGATGTTCCCTAAAGCACTCTGCTGAGAGACGCCCAGTCTCCCCAATGTAGAGGAGACCACATCGGGAGCAACGGATACAATAAATGATATTGGTGGATGTGCAGGTAAAACTTTGATGGATGTGGAAGGCTCCTTTAGGGCCTTGGATAGAGGTGAGGGAGGAGGTGTGGGCACAGGTTTTACAATTCCTGCGGTGGCAGGGGAAAGTGCCATGATAGGAGGGTGGGTCATAGGGGGGCGTGGACCTGACCAGGTAGTCACGGAGGGAACGGTCTTTGCGGAAGGCGGAAAGGGGTGGGGAGGGAAATATATCCCTGGTGGTGGGGTCTTTTTGAAGGTGGCGGAAATGTCGGCGGATGATTTCGTTTATGCAAAGGTTTGTAGGGTGGAAAGTGAGCACCAGGGGCGTTCTGTCCTTGTTAGGGTTGGAGGGGTGTGGCCTGAGGGCAGAGGTGCGGGATGTGGACAAGATGCGTTGGAGGGCATCTTTAACCACGTGGGAAGGGAAATTGTGGTCTCTAAAGAAGGAGGCCATCTGGTGTGTTCTATGGTGGAACTGGTCCTCCTGGGAGCAGATACGGCGGAGGCAGAGGAATTGGGAATACGGGATGGCATTTTGCAAGAGGTAGGGTGGGAAGAGGTGTAATCCAGGTAGCTGTGGGAGGCGGTGGGTTTGTAAAAAATGTCAGTGTCAAGTCGGTCATCATTAATGGAGATGGAGAGGTCCAGGAAGGGGAGGGAGGTGTCAGAGATGGTCCAGGTAAATTTAAGGTCAGGGTGGAATGTGTTGGTGAAGTTGATGAATTGCTCAACTTCCTCGCGGGAGCATGAGGTGGCGCCAATGCAGTCATCAATGTAGCAGAGGAAGAGGTGGGGAGTGGTGCTGGTGTAATTACGGAAGATCAACTGTTCTATATAGCCAACAAAGAGACAGGCATAGCTGGGGCTCATACGTGTGCCATGGTTACCCCTTTGGTCTGCAGGAAGTTGGAGGATTCAAAGGAGAAATTGTTAAGGGTGAGGACCAGTTCGGCTAAACGAATGAGTGTGTTGGAGGAAGGGCACTGTTGGGGACATCTGGAGAGGAAAAAACGGAGGGCTTGGAGGCCCTAGTCATGGCAGATGGAGGTGTAGAGGGATTGGATATCCATGGTGAAGATGAGGCGTTGGGGGCCGGGGAAACGGAAGTCTTGGAGGAGGTGGAGGGCGTGGGTGGTGTCTCGAACATATGTGGGGAGTTCCTGGACTAGGGGGGATAGGACAGTGTCGCGGTAGGTAGAGATGAGTTCAGTGGGGCAGGAGCATGCTGAGACAATGGGTCAGCCAGGGTGATCAGGCTTGTGGATCTTGCGAAGGAGATAGAACCTGGCAGTGCAGGTTTCCCGGACTGTGAGGTGGGAAGCTGTAGGTTGGAGATCTCCTGAAGTGATGAGGTTCTGTATGGTCTGGGAGATGATGGTTTGGTGATGTGGGGTGGGGTCATGGTTGAGGGGGCAGTAGGAAGAGATGTCCTCGAGTTGGCGTTTAGCTTCAGCGGTGTAGAGGTCAGTGCGCCAGACTACCACTGCGCCCCCATTATCCGCTGGCTTAATGGTGAGGTTGGGAATGGAGCAGAGGAATTGGAGGCTGCACTTGCGAGGGTGAGAGGTTAGAGTGGGGGAGGGGGGTAGACAGGTTGAGGCGGTTAATGTTCCGGCGGCAGTTGGAAATGAAGAGGTTGAGGGCAGGTAATAGGCCAGCTCGGGGTGTCCAGGTGGATGCAGTGTGTTGGAGGTGGGCGAAGGGGTCCTTGGAAGGTGGGCGGGAATCCTGATTGTGAAAGTAAGCTCGGAGGCGGAGGCAACAGAAAAATTGTTCGACGTCACGGCGTGTATTAAATTCATTGATGCGTGGACGGAGGGGGATGAAGGTGAGTCCTTTGCTGAGGACTGATCATTCGTCCTCAGTGAGGGGGAGGTCTGGAGGGATGGTGAAAACTCGGCAGGGCTGGAAGCTGGGATCTGGTGTGGGTGTGGAGCTGGGAGTGGGGTCAGAGCCGGTACCTGGAGTGGGTGTGATGGTGGGGGAAATGGGGGTGGAGTCATGAGCAGGGGTAGTGTTCTTCTCAGGGTTCTGGGGGGTGGGGATAGTGACAGTGGGGTCTGTGGGGGGCGTGTCAGCAGAATGCAGGTGCGTGGCACTGGTGGGGGCGGAAGTGGTGGCAGACACGGCAGTATGGGGTAGCGGAAGTCACTGAGCGTGTGACATCAGCAATGATGTGAGGGCTGGAAGTGGCTGTGGGAGTGGCCATGATGGGGGCGGAAGTGACATCATCAATCAGCTTGGGGTGGTAGTTGCATTAGCCGCATGGCTAATGGCGTTTCCGAGGCCAGGGGAATCTTCTGGAATGTTTGAGGAGCGTTGGTTATGGAGGTGGGTGGATAAAAGTTCGTTGTACTTACAGTTTTTGATGTTTTAGATGGAATTGAAATTCTGTTTGTTGAGAGTATGAATTCTCCTGAGGATGTAGTACAGATGGGTCCTTTGCAATTCTGAGAGAGTGTAGCCCTCAGCTGAGGCAGGGCTGACTGTAGAGAGGTTAGGTGCCGGCGCATTGCTGCAAGCGTGGAGCGGAGGATCCTGAAACAGAACTGTTGCTGGTGTTTTGAATCTGTAATCTGTACTGTTAGTCCTGTTCAGGTCCAAACTCTGCTGTTTTAAAGGTGGTTCGGAGTCTGTGTGGGGTGAGTTGGTTACGGAGGCAGGCACTGAGGAAGCAAATGTGGCTGTGGTACCGAGTTTGTTTCAGGACATGGTTGAAGAGCTTCAGGGCAGAGGAAATGACCTGGGAGTTGCAGTGGCAGAGGGACTCCCTGAGATTCTTGTAGAGAGAGGAGGGAAACTTCTTCAAGGCAGGCATCCTTGCAAGAGGATTCGCAGTAGGATTAAAATCAACGAGGTAAAAACAATGACTGCAGATGCTGGAAACCAGATTCTGGATCAGTGGTGCTGGAAGAGCACAGCAGTTCAGGCAGCATCCAACGAGAAGCGAAATTGATGTTTCGGGCAAAAGTTCTTCATCCGGAATAAAGGCGGTGAGCCGGAAGCATATGGTTCATCCAGTTAGTTTCTGGTGAACAGTCACCCCTGGCGGTGCTGACTAGAGATGGTCAAACAGATGCAAGCAACAGAGAGGGGCATCAATTTAAGGGGAAAAGGTTTTCTTATTGAAATTGGCATCACAGGGACACAGGATGGTTAAGAAGGTGTTTAGTACACTTGCCTTCATTCCACAGACATTTGAGTATAGGAGTTGAAATGTCATGTTGAAATTATATAGGATGTTGCTCCTCTTCTGGAACAATGTGTGCAGTACTGGTCGCCCTGTTATCAGAAGGCTATTATTAAACTGGAGAGGGTTCAGAAAATATTTTACAGGATGCTTCCAGGAATGGAGCATTTGAGCTATAAAAATAGGCCAGGTAGACTGGAGCGATTTTCACTGGTGCATAGAAGGTTGAAGGGTGACCCAATAGAGATTTATAAAATTATGAAGGGCATAGAAAAGAAGAATAACAAATGTTTTTTCCCCTAAGATGGGGGAGTTCATAATTCTGGAGCATATTTTTAAGGTGCAGGGAGACAGATTTTAAAAAAGACATGAGGGGCAACATTTTTACACAGAGAGTGGCTAGTGGTCAGAGGAAATAGTGGATGGACAATGACAATGTTTAAAAGATATTTGGATAAGTACGTGAACAGGAAAGATTTGGAGGGATATGGGCCAAATGCAGGCAGGTGAGACTGGTTTAGTTTGGGAACATGATTGGCGTGGATTAGTTGGACCGAAGGGTTTGTTTCCATGCTGTATGAGTCTCTGACTATGACTCTCTGTATAGGTGTAATCCTTGGGTCAACCTTTAGGGTCATCCATTGTTCACAAAGTACTTGAGCAGGAAGACATCCTGGAAGAATATCAGCAGCCTAAGCATGAGGCCTTTGTATGCCAAGTAAGGGCCTCAGTTGGCCTAGGCACTGGAAGGCTGACTTTGATATTTCCTCATATAGCAGTAGGAGGGAACTAAAGTCTGTTTGAGTCTGTGAACACTCCGAGCAGGCAGTTACTCCTGGTAGGACCCAGAATAGGTGGCCAAACAAGTCTGGGAGCCTGCAAGAATTAGTTCCATTGACACAGCAACCAAAATGTAGGAAAATATTCTAAAGCATTTTGGACAAAGTAATAACAAGATTTGCAAAAGCTTGGACAAACAGATAGTTTCAGGAACAAACAAAGTAAGAGACAATGATGAAAAAGCAGGGAAGTTCTGGGAAGGAATTTGAAAACATTGTATTAGGTGTTGCAGGAATTTTCTCGTCCTTGCCCTGATTTCTATCTGCACATTTCTTACCTATTCAGTTTAAATTGGGCTGTTTTCCCTGAAGCATCAGAGGCTGAGGGGTGACCTTATAGATGTTCATAAAATCATGAGGGGGTGGATAGGATAGGTAGACAAGGTCTTTTCCCTGGAGTGGGGGAGTCCAGAACTGGCAACATAGGTTCAAGGTGA
This sequence comes from Hemiscyllium ocellatum, assembly GCF_020745735.1. Classification (NCBI taxonomy): domain Eukaryota; kingdom Metazoa; phylum Chordata; class Chondrichthyes; order Orectolobiformes; family Hemiscylliidae; genus Hemiscyllium; species Hemiscyllium ocellatum. Next base: position 56,106,806 of record NC_083407.1, on the reverse strand, counting down.
GAGGGGAAAGATATAAAAGGGACCTAAGGGACAACCTTTTCATGTATAGGGTGGTGCCTGTATGGAATGAGCCGCCAAAGGAAATAGTGGAGGCTGGTACAAGGCATCTCGATAGGTACATGAATAGGTCAGGTTTAAAAAGATATAGGCCATGTGCTGGCAAATGGGACTAGGTTGTTTTCAGATAACTGGTCGACATTGACAAATTGGACCATAGGGTCTGTTTCCATGCTATACATCTCTATGACTCTACGTCTCCAAATTCTTCACTGTTTTACTTCTAGCCAATCAAGAAAGTTTTACAGGACTGTGTAACAGGAACAGTATGACATAGCAGGAAGTAACCATGATGTTTACAAAATGGAACTTTTGTGAATTAATAGAACATCTGTTCTCATATTGCTACTCTGAAAATAGAAGATTGTGATTTTTGAAGTGGAAATAGGAGTTGTGTTTTGCTGGATTACATTTACCAAGCCATACATTCTAAAGTAATTTGTTGGATTGCATTACTGAGGCAGATATTATTTAATTAATTTGTTGGATTTTATTGATTCACAAATAGATTGTTTAATGAAATAGGTCAATTGCATTTGCTGTGAAACATATTATTTAATAAATTTGTTCAATCTGATTAGCTCAGGAATAAGTTATCTAATTAATTTGTTGAATTTAATATGTTATACTCTTATTATTTAATGAATTTATTGAATTCTATGACATGAGACATAGAAAATCTGATGAATTCTGTGGATTGGACTAAGTTAGCAAGGTATTGTTTAACCCTATTCAGAAAATTATAGAAAATGGCAGGGAGCAACAGAAAGAATCTTGCAAATGTGATAGCATGAGCGATAGTGTCCGCTTAGAAAGATAGAAATTGCAGATAAGAAGGAAAAGTCTGTTTAAGGTGCCACTGTGCAAAATCAAGAGTAAGAATCCCAGAGGATAGAGGCAGGTGGTGCTGAAGAGGTATGTTTCTGCTGTAGTAGATCGGGAAGAATTGACCAAAATGCCAGGTGGCCTTGTGATTACAATTTGACAGCAAACATTGTTAGAGTTTTTCTGTTATATAAACAGTAATTCAAAAATAGTGATGGCTATAAGTGAAATATCAATGGAAAATACAGGCTATAAATGATAAAGAATGAAAGGAATGGAAGGAAGGAAATACGGACGAAAGGGAGGTCAATGCATTGAGGAACCAACTGACAACAAAGTCCTTCAGATCTAGTTTTGCAAAATATATTTGGGGAAGAGTGATTAGGCAGAATATCATGTTAAGTTTGAAAGTGGCGTGGTTGCTCCAAAACTAGATTCTTAACTTTATGCAATACTAATGGACAGAGGTCTAAGGTTTGGCCTCATCTCAGACAAATGTCTGAGACTGACATTATCTGCAATATTAGAAAATAAATGATGGTGGTTAAGTCATGGCAAACATTTAACTAAAACTTCACAATCCTCAACGAATAGACATTGTTTTGAGGAATAAGAAAACTTGGAATATGGTACCTAGCCATACTGGGGAAGTTAAGTCTACCTTCATATTTAAGGTGACATTTGCAAAGTTTCCAAAACAAGATTGCATCTGAGCATTGGAATAGTTTTAAAAATCATTAAGGATAACCAAGAAATTAACAAACAGGAAGAAAATAGGATGTGAGAGTTTAACAGCAAGATTTATAAAAATAGCTTGTAAACGCTTTTCCAATCTGTAATTAGGAAAGGAATACTGGGGGGAAAAAAATGAACTAGAGATGGTAGAAGTTATAATGGGCAACAAGAATGTAAAATCTTATTAAATAGAGTCATAGAGACTTAGAGTCATAGAGCACTGAAACAAATCCTTCAGTCCAACTCGTCCATGCCAACTAGATATCCTAAACTGATCTAGTCCAATTTACCAGCATTTGGCCCATATTCCTCCAAATCCCTCCTATTCATGCGCCCATCCAAATGCCTTTTAAATGTTGCACTTGTACCTTCCTCCACCACCTCCTCTGGCAACGTCTCTTTGCGCGAAAAAGGTTGCCCCTCAGGACCCTTTTATGTCTTTCACCCCTTACTTGAAACATCTGTCTTCTAGTTTTGGAATCCCCTCCCTTGGGGAAGAAAAACCATGGCTATTCACCCTATCCATGCCCCTTGTGATTTTATAAAACCTCTATAAAATAATCCCTCAGCCTCCAATGCTCCAGGGAAAAAAATCCCAACCTATTCAACCTCTTCCCTATAGATTAAAGCATCCAATCACAACACCCTTTTAAATCTTTTCTGAAACCTGTCAAGTTTAACAACATCTCTCCTAAATCAGGATACATTAAATAAATGTTTTATATCAATTTTTGCAGTAGAAGCCATAAAAAATTAAATCTTCAATAACTTCAATTGTGGGAAACCAAGCGACTAATGAGAGTGAGGAAATTAAAGTAATTATTAGTGATAAAATACTGGAGAAAGTAATTGGGCTAGAAACTGACAAATCCTCAAAGATATTATGAGAAACATTTACAGAGATAAGGGTGCATCAGTTTTGATCTTTCAAAATCCCCTAGGATCTAGAATGGTCCCTGTGGATTAGAAGCTGTCAAATACAACATCCTTACACAGCTAAGGAGGGGGAGAAAAACAGGAAACTATTGGCCAGTTAGCCTGACATCAGACGTAAAGTAAACACTAGGATCTCCTTTTAAGAACATGGTTACAGATAGCTTACAAAATAATGAAAAGTGATTAGTCCAAAACAATCTAATTTTATGAAAAGGAAACAGTCACTGATAAAACAATTAAAATTTTTCATGATGTAACGAGCAGGATAGGTAAACCAACAGAAATGTTTGGATTTTCAGAACAAATTTGTTTGGTAGCCACTGAGAAGTAACATCATGAAATAATCAAGTAGAGCATGATTTAAGAATTAGTTAGCTGACTGGAACAGGCTGTTGAAATAAATGGGGGAATGATCAAAGTGGCAGACTGCAAGAGAGCTGTTTCCCACAGGTATGTGCTCATTACTTTGTTCCTGTATCAAATTGTCTCTGAACCTTGTATCTGGCATTGACGTTCCTGATGCCATTTCACCCTGCGCTCCATGTCCAGGAAGATGAGACTTAATCTGGTATGAAGTATTCTATCCATTAGCATTCTGCCGATGCTATCTCTGCAGCTGTATGTGGGGTGGACCTATAATCAGAGTATATACTATATGGAGCTGGAGAGAGCACAGCAGGTCAAGCTGCATCAGAGGACCAGGAGAGTCAATGTTTCAGACAGGACATTTCATCATCAAGACTGGGCCATAATCAAACAAGAACCCTGACAGCTTGGAATCTAGCAAGGCTATAGCCTGTTTCCTCAAACTAGCCTTCAAAGTCTGCCAGGTCATCAGATGATGGGCAATATGGAACTGTGCTTATATGTTGACCCCCATTCAACTTTAAGAATAACCAAATTCCCTGCTGGTAAACAATGGCTCTTTATCTGTGACCAATACTTTCAGGACTTCGTGTGTTGCAAAAGATGTGTGCAGATTTTCTACCATTATCCCAGTGTTTGAGAAATGGGCTCTATGTAGATCCAATCACTTTGTGTAAGCATTGACAATGACTAAGAGCATTAAACCCATGAAAGGACCTGCACAGTCGATGCACAAACGAGTCCAAGACTGATTGCGCCATTCCCACAAATGTGAGGGATCTGCTGCTGGTAATTTTTGTCCTTGTTGGTACGCTGGGCAATGCCCCACCAATGTGGTCATAGCTGCATCCAAGCCTGGGCCACCAGACAGCAACATCTTCACTTTAGAGAATCCTGGATGGCTCTGGTTGAGTTCAGACAGTATTTGATGGTGACCATTGCTTGGAACCATAACTCTTGCTCCCCATAACAATATGCCATCCTCTACTGTGAGCTGGTCTCTCCAGTTTCAAAAAAGTTTCAGCTCTCATTGTGACAGCCATTTAGTTTCCTCCATCATACAGATGTTTCAGTTTTGACAGGGCTGGATCTTTCTACATCCAAATTCTGATATTGTCAGCTGTGACAGGATGCTTGCTCTGAAAATTTAATGTCATTACAGCTTGTTTTATTTGGGGTGCCACTGCTGGTATTTCTACTAATGGGAAGTAGCTAAATGCAAACACATTTGCTACTCAGCCTCCCAGTATTTTAACTTCACAATTATAAACACTTAGCATTACAGCCCTGTGCTGAATGTGGCCGAAAGTTGTGGGTGGCCTTGTCTTCTTTCAGCAGACTATGTAGGGGTTTGTGGTTCATGATTATCATGAATTTTCATCCGTGAAGATACTGGTGGAACTTCCTGACACCACATATGACCTCTAATCCATCTTTTTCTCTTTAGATGTATTTACATTCTGCATTATTTACAAGGCCATTTCCAATGCTGAGACCCTTTTTTAACAATTGATGCAATGGTGCCAGAATGGATGACAGGTTATGCATGAACTTTCTGTAATGATTTACCAGCTCCAGAAATGACCCAAACTCCTGGATAGATGTGGGAGCTGGACAGCTTTGACTGTCCTCACCATATCTTCCAATGGGTGGAACCTGGTCGACCCTGTAACTCAGGTCAGTCACTTGAGAGTGTTGGAACACACATTTTTCCCTTCTTAGGCAGGCACCTGCCTTGGAAAGATGCCTTACGACTATATCCAAGTTCTCTAAGTGCTCCTTATTAGTTTTCCCTGTTATAAAGATATCATCTAGGTAAATGGCGATGTGAAGTTGACCTTGCAAAATGTTTTCCATAATCCACTGAAAAATTGAATATGCTGACAATACCCCAATTGTCAAACTTGTATAATGGTACTAGCCTTTGTGTGCATTAATTGTAATATATCTCTGAGAATCCTAGTCTAAATGCAATTCCAGTCTCTTGAAGGATAGCCCATCCCTTTCCAGCTTTGCATGGGATTAGGTATTTATCCAGCTGCAAAAAGTGGTTGACCATTTGTGTGAAATCACCCCAAAGGCAAACTGATCCATTAGGTTTCAAAATTGGTATGACTAGTGCTACCCATTCTGCAAATTGGACAAGTTTGATGATTCCTTCATTTCTGATTTCTGCCTCGACTTTTGTCTGTAAGGGAAATAGTCCTGGGCAGGCCTTGCAGAATCACAGAATTGCTCCCTGGTCAACATACAAGGTGGGTTTGGCTCCTCTGTTCGTCCCTAAACCTTCCCAGAAAACTTCCAGGTATTTAATTAGGATTTCACTCAGGCAGCCATTTTCTATGTGAAAAATGTTGAGCCAATCTAGGTAGATCTCTCCAACTCATTTCACCTCATCAGGCTTGGGCCCAAGCCTTTTACTGCAATCGCTGGTAACTCTTTTCATAAGAGACCAGAACTAAAGTTGTACACTTAACCTGCAAAGGTTCCCTAGTACAGGTTCTCAGCCAAGCTGAGGTTTTGCACAAAGTTAAAAGCTGGGATCTAAAGTGAATTTTATTGAAAACTGCTTCTGCAATCACTGATATAGCTGCGCCAGTGTTGACCTCCATCATAACCAAATGACCATTTAACCAGACTTTAATCTTGATTGATTCTGATTTTGATATTGCTCAGCAATTTAACTGTTCCAAAGTGAATGTAGGTGGGCTCTCCAGGATTTGAACTCTCCTGCATACACTCTGGAATACCAAGCTATGAACTATCTTACTCAATTTGGTTCCAGTAGGACTCTCGAGTCCATATCCCAGAAACAATGATAATGGTTTGCCGGTCTGGATCCCAAATAAAATTTTAGCTGTTTTGCCAAGGCTTGGTTTTGTTTTGCGGTTTTGCTGTCGGCCAACCTAGAATCCCTCTGATCAGGTCATGCCTGAGTGAGTCTGCAATTATCTGTACTCAACTGGTGTTCCCTAAAGTAATGAGTATTTTAAATCAGAATTCGCCAAAGAGAGGGACATCAGGGATGTAGGGTTGGGGAACAGTATGTGAATGCTCTTGGGCAGGTCAACATAATGAAGGAGGTAGCATTGGGTGTCTTGAAATACATTAAGGTAAAGACATCCCCAGGGCCGGGCAGGATCTATCCCAGGATACTGTGGGAGGCAAGGGAGGAAATAGTTGGGACTTTAACAGGTATCTTTGCATCCACTTTGGCCTCAGACTGGAGAATGACCAATGTTGTTCCTTTGTTTAAGAAGGGAAACAGAGATAATCCAGGTAATGGCAAACCAGTAAGCCTAACATCAGTGGTGGTGAAGCTATTGGAAAAGATGCTGAAAGATAGGATTTATTCACATTTGGAAGAGAATGGACTTGTACGTGATAGGCAACATGGGTTTGTGTGGGGAAGGTCATGTCTCATTAACTTGACTGAGGTTTTTGAGGAGATGACAAGAATGATTGATGAAGGAAGGGTACATGGACTTTAGTAAGGCATCTGATAAGGTACCTCATGGCAGGCTGGTACAAAAGGCAGAGTCTCATGATATCTAGGGTGAGCTGGCTGGATGGATACAAATCAGGTTTGGTTAGAGAATACAGGAAAAGGGTGCATTTCAGGATGGAGGTCAGTAGCTGGTAATGTTCCACAGACATCAGTGCTGGGACATTTGATAATTTTAATATATATAAATTATCTGGAGGAAAATGTAGGTAGCCTGATTAGTACGTTTGTGGATATAATTGGTGGAGTTGCAGATAGTGAGGAAAATTGTCAAAGGATACAGCGGGATATAGATAGAGAGCAGATTTGGGCAGAGAAATGGCAGATGAAGTTTAATCCGGACAAATGTGAGGTGATGCATTTTGAGAGATCAAATTCTGGTGTGAATTATACAACAAGTGGCAGAACCCTTTGGAGCATTGACATACAGAGGGATCTGGATGTACAATTCCACAGATCTCTGAAAGTGGCAGCACAGGTGGCTGGCAGTCTAGAAGGTATACAGAATGTTTGCCTCCATTGGCTGGAGCATCGAATATAAAAGTCGGGAAGTTATGTCACAGAAGTACAAAACTTTAGTTAGGTAACCTTTGAAACATTGCAAGCAGTTCTGGTTGCCACACTACCAGAAGGACATGGATGTTTTGAAAAGGGTACAGAGAAGGTTTATTAGGATGTTCCCAGGTCTGGACGGTTTTAGTTATGAGGAGAGGTTGGCTAAACTCAGATTGTTTTCACTGGAAAGACGAAGGCTGAGCGTAAACCTGATAGAGTCTACAAAATTATGAAAGGCATAAATAGGGTGGATAGTCAACGGCTTTTCCCAGGGTGCAAAGGTCAACCACAAGAGAGGACAGGTCCGAGGTGAGAGGGGGAACATTTAGGGGAGGAGTGCAGAGGGAATATTTCTCACAGAGAGTGGTGGCTACTGGAATGCACTGCCAGTGGAGGTGGTGGAAGCAGGCATGTTAGCAACATTAAAGGCATAATTTGATAGAAATGTGAATAGGAGGCAAACAGAGGGATACAAGCTCCGTATGGGAGATAAGTCTGAATAAGGATTAGGAATTGGGATAAGCTTGTTGGGCCGAAAGGCCGATTCCTGTGCTGTATTATATTGTATAATTGTATAAAAGCTTGATGTAAAAAATGCTTACCCCAACTCAAAGACAACTGCTGCAAGCGAGTTTTTTCAGGATCATGCTTTACTCTTATTGTCACTAAAATAACTCGATTGAGGCTGGTATCCTGTCACGAAAGCACTCTTAATTAACACAGGGAAAGTCCTTGCTTAGTGTTCCACCTCATACAGAGTCATGCACCAGACTGTCAGTATCTCGTCCTTTTCATATGTCAGCCAGGGTTCCCTGACTGGACCAGATTAACAGCCCCAATCTGTGAACTCAAATGGAATTACTCCACCTATGTTCCTCCTGTGGCCTTTGGTATTGAGATACAAAATGCTGAAAACCCTTTACACAAGCAAGGCCAAATGCAAGGCTTCTTCAAAGTCACCTATTTGTGTGACTTGGAAGGAAATTGCTCATGAATCATGCTCCAAGTGCTATCAATTCTGTGCTACAAACACCATGCATTCACCTGTAATATATGGAATGTCTCAGTCACAGTCACTGTTTCGACAACAGCTTTTGTTGGTTGATAAGGAAGCAAAACCATATATTTGCTTCCTTGCCAAGTTCCAAATCACAGTTCTTCTAAAGGTTGCCTAAAATAGAAATCGGTACATATCAAGAGACATAAGTTTGCTATTACTTCCAAGGCCACACATTAAATGGTGGTTCCTTAGGTTCACATGTCTCATCATTGATAATCTGAAACAATGATATGTCATATCCTAAAATGCACCCATCAATTTGTCCACCTGCCAACATAATGACCATTCAACACATACAAATAATATGATCTAAACAATGAATTATAATATGTTTAGAATGAACAAACCCCCATACTACCTTTGTGCAACCACAATCTTTTACAGTTACATCTGACACCACACCCTGGAGCAACCTGGACAGCTGGAGCTGCGTTGCAAGCATTCTGTCAATTTTGTACTTTGAGATGATCTAGGCTGTCATCCTGTGCTGGTTCAAGACCCAGGTTCTGACCTGCTTAGGGTCTTTTGCACATGTGCAGTTAGACTCTCTTTAACCTCACCTGCTGGAGGTAAAGGGATAGACTGGCAGAGGGGAGGAGGAATAGCAACATACCCTGGAGTGCTCTGAGATGACCCCCCTGAGTGCTGGCGGCTCATTTCAGTATTTCTAAGCACCTCCCTGGCTCCAGGAAGAGAAGCCACAATGGAGGGAGACCAAAGTGCCTCATACCTCTTTCCCTTAGTTACTGCTACATAGACAAGAGATCAGATATTTGTAAGTGAATCTGTGTCAGAGCAGTGGGACATATTTAAGAAAGAAGTAGGGAGAGTACAAGGTTAATATGTTCTAATAAAGACAGAAAAGGGAAACCAGCAAATCCTGTGAAAAAATAATGGCAGTTAAAATAAAGTCTTAAGTTATTTTACAATTCCATTAAGAATAAAAGGATAACAAGCGAAATAATAGGGCACATTAAGGACCACAGCAACAATTTGAGCATGTAGATAGGTTTCTAAATGAATACTTTGGTTTGCTGTTCACCAGTGAAAGGGATGATGTGGGTATATGATCAGGGAGAAAAACTGGTACAATAAAGGAATTAGCATTGATAGAGAGGAGGTTTCAAGTGGTCTGACTGGTTCAAAAGGATGCAAATATTCAAGACTGGATGAATTGTAACCCAGACTGTTGATTGACACAAGGGAGAAAATAGCAGGGGTGCAGGCAATAAATATCAATTCCTATCTGGCTACAGGACAACCAATGCGGTACCATTATTCAAGACGGGAGTAAAGGATAAATGACAGACCAGTCAATCTAACTTTAGTGATTGAAAAAGTATTGGAAGTAATTCTGAGGGGCAGAATTAATCTGGATTTGGAGAGACAAGGATTAATCAAAAATTGTCAATATGGTCTTATTAACATTTCCCCTTGGTGGAGGAATTAATAACCAGCGGATGTAGATTTCAGTTCAGGACAGGAGGTTTAGAGGGGATGTGAGGACATTTTTTTTCACTCTTTGGATGGTGGGAGTCTGGAACTTTCTGCCTAGAAGGATGATAGAGGCAGAAACCTCATACTAACATGCAAATTAGCATGACACATAACAAGATGAAAACCTTCTCTGAATGTACTTAGTCAAGTAAACAAATAAAACCCAGAAAAGAACCATTGTTGTGGAAGCAAAGTATAACAGTTACCAAATAAATAATTCAGTACACTTATAGGCACAATAGTAGCTATAAAATTTAATAAAGAATGAACATGAGATTATCCAAGTATTCATAATTATGTGCTATATGTTCATTTAGAAAAGAAGGAATGAGCAAAATTATTCCATTCTAAAATAATATTGACCAGATTAAATGTTCAATATCACATAGATTGAAGTCCCAAGCTGCAATTGTTGAGAGAAAATAATCCTTAAAATGATTGATATTTATGTCAGTTGTGCTAAGAGAAACTAGGAAGAAAGTTTGGCAGTCATCAATGATCATTGGGGAAATTGCTGAGTATTGACAAAACATTAGTTAATTAGAAATGGCTTGCATGATATGAAACTCAAAATGGCCAATTGCATGTGGTAAAAGTTATGAATTTTCATCTCTAGAAACTACGTGCACATTGATATGAAACTCATGATTGAATGCTGTCTAAATAAGCAACCTCAACCAAATACTAAAAGGTCTGTTATTTCACTTTTACCTCTACAGTGCTTCTTGTGAACTCACTTAGCTTAAATAGTTAACTCTTCATCTAATCTAGTTGGGTGTTATCTTTGACTGGTCATTAACTTCCAGAAAAAAGTACTAAAATCTTTAGAAAAAATATATACACCAAAGTAACCGAATCACTAACTTTTCTAGTCCTATATACTAAACAAATGCCTCCACTCTATGCTGATATGTTCTTGCACTTTATGACTCTGCCATGGAATATTGCACTGGTATCTGAGCTAGCTCACTGCACAGGGAACAGGTGGGACCTCCACTTAAAATGGAAGATGCATTTTATAGTTATTTCCCTAACTTAGTTGGCAGACCATGCAATGCTCCTCCATAACTACCATTTAGGTATAGCAATAACGTTGGGGAATAGACTTTGCAATTAAAGTAAAAGATCTAAAAGTGATCAGAGGAAACTTTTCTATATTGTAAGCTGTAATGAATAGTCTGAAAGAATGTGGGAGGAGATTCAATAGCAACATTTAGAGGAAGGTTGGAAAAAGTTTTGAAAGGGAAAGAACATGGTATTGGGGTTAGTTCAGTAGCTGTAATGAAGAGCTGAAATAGATTAATGGCCACTGCCTGTTCTGTCAGATAGCAGTTTTAGTGGCATAGATTGTACGTCACAAAAACAGCCAAACTCTCTTCACAGTTGCTGCCTCAGCTGTGAAGTGTTTCCATATAATTTTGTATTTGTTACAGCAACAGGCCATTCCATCCATCTGGTCCATGTTATTGGATTCACCTCCACCTGATATCACTATATATCACCTGAAGCTTATCATCATATTATTCACTGTTTAAAAAGTCAGTAGAAATGAAAGCATTATGGCACAAGTTAAAATGAAGTTATGACCCATTTGGGGTGGAACAGTGGCTAGCACAGCAGTCTCTCAGTACCAGGGACCCAGGTTTGATTCTTGCCTTGGGCAACTGGCTTTGTGGAGTTTGTACATTCTCCCTGTGTCTGTGTGGGTTTCCTCTGGGTGCTTCAGTTTTCTCCCGCAATCCAAAGATGTGCCAGTCAGGTGAATTGGCTGTGCTAAATTGTCCATAGTGTTCAGGTGCATCAGTCAGAGGGAAATGGGTCTGGGTGAGTTACTCTTCGGAGGATTGGTAGGACCAAGTAGTCTGTTTCCACACTTTAGGGAATCTAATCTAATAGAGACCCACAAGACAATTACGGTTAAATACGATCTGTATTGTAGCAGTACTTCTTTACACACAGGATTTCTTGTCATTCTTATAGACAGAATCAAAACTTCTCTCCAGAAAATTCTGCATAAAGCCTACTGTGTTTCAAAACAGACTGAGGAATATAAAAACAGGTTTTGTTTGGATTCTAGTATTGTGACTTGTTTGTAGAAACAGAATATGGAAGTCTGATTGAGAACTCTTTCCTCAAGAGTTGCAAAACCAGCTTTGTATCTGTTGGATTCCGTGTTACTTGAGGAATCATTATTCTTATTTCCTTTAAATTTGTTTGCTTAATTTCTGTATTTATCATCTTTAAAAAAACTTCCAAAATACCAGTCTTGTTAATGACGAAGGTTTTGTTTAAGATTTCAGGTTTTGTAACATTATAGCAGCTCCTTCCTTGATTCCAAATTTGTGTTGTGGCATGCCAATTTGAAAATAGGCTAGGGCTGCTTTCCCTGGACCATCTGAGGCTGAGGGGTGACCTTATACAGGTTTATAAAATCATGAGGGGCATAGGTAGTGTAAATAGACAAGGTCTTTTCCCTGGGGTGGGGGAGTCCAAAACTAGAGTGTATAGATTTAGGGTGAGAGGAGAAATATTTAAAAGGGACCTAAGGGCAACTTTTTCACACAAATGATAGTGCGTGTATGGAATGAATTGCCAGAGAAAGTGGTGGAGGCTGGTACAATTACAACATTTCAAAGGCATCTGAATAGGTACATGAATAGGAAGGGTTTTAGAGGGACCTGATTCAAGTGCTGGCAAATGGTACTAGATTAATTTAGGACATCTGGTTGGCATGGACGGGTTGGGAAGGGTCTGTTTCCATGCTGTACATCTCTATCACTCTATAACCATCACCCTAAATATTTAGTTGCACACTTGCCAAGGCATATGAGACTATGGACTGAGTGCTGGAAAATAGAATTAGAATGGGTGGTGGTTGCATTTCACTGGTGCAAACTCGTTGCATCAAAGGGCCTTTTATTGTGCTGTAGGTTTCTATAATGTTATGATTATGCCTGAGATCCCATGATCAAAGTGAAAGAATGAAGGTTCAAATACACAGCCAGCAGCTACTACATGTTCATATTGTTTTGATTTTTCATGTCCATTGCCACCATGTAATGATATCCTGGCACTGTAACAGTATATGAATAGAATGGATTCTTTCACCTTTCATTCAAGGTTATGTATGGATTCTGATATCTCCTCCAAATATTCCCTGCTGTAAGATTGGGAACCTATGGGTAGGAATTTTGACTACTAGTGTAAAATTAAACACTGTTGTCTTCTGTGGTTAGTAAGATATTGTCTAATAGTGGTAATCTGATTAATAGTATAGTTTAAAATACTACCGTTCTCCTTCATATTAATTGTGTTAATTTCTTTGACTTACTGCATTACCTTTTTTGTATTATAATTATCTTCTGTAACTTTAATAAACACAGAGATTCTTTGCCATGAAACATCTGTCTACTGCCTCTTCATTTCACTTCCCCATTCATAAGTCCAGTCTAGAAACAAGAGTGTAGGAGAAATTTGAACTGCTTAAAGATCAGAAAATAACAGCTTGCAAGTCGGAATCCTACACTGCCTGTCTCTGCCTCTCCATCAGGTTTCCTACAGCCATTGATTTCCACAAGCAAGCAATCTGCAGGAAGCTGTAAGCAGGCCCAATCACCAACAGTGAATGACAAGAAATCCTGTGTGTAAAGAAATACTGCTACAATACAAATCATATTTAACCAATCGTATTTAACCGATGCTGTGGGTTGACACACTGTTGCTACTGACCGTCAGTGGTGGAGGGAGTGGATGCTTGTGGATGTAAAGCCAATAAAGTGGGCTGTTTTGTCCTGGATGGTGTCAAGCTTCTTTTGTGTTGTTGGGGCTGCATTCATCCAGGCAAGTAGTGAGTATTCTATCACATTCCTGATTTGTGCCCTGTAGATGGTGGATAGGCCTTGGGAAGTTAAGCGGTGAGTTACTTACCGCAGTGTTCCTAGCTTCTGACCTGCTCTTGTAGCCATGATGTTTATCTTGAGTTTCTGGTCAATAGCAAAGCTTAGGATAGTGGGGAATTCAGTGATGGTAAAGTTGAATGCCAAGGGGCAGTGGTTACATTGTCTCTTAGAACATAGAACATTGAACATTACAGCACAGTATAGGCCCCTTAGCCCTCAATGTTGCACTGATCTATGAAACCAATCTGAAGCCTATCTAACCTACACAATTCAATTTTCATCCATATATTTATCCAATGACCACTTAAATGCCCTTAAAGTTGACAAGCATTCTACTGTTGCAGGCAGGGCATTCCATGCCCCTACTACTCTGAGTAAAGAAACTACCTCTGACATCTGTCCTATATCTATCACTCCTCAATTTAAAGCTATGTCCGCTTGTATAGTCATCACTACCCAAGGAAAAAGGCTCTCACTATCCAATCTAGTTAACTCTCTGATTATCTGATATATGATATCATAGCCTGGCATTTGGTGCGAATGTTACTTGCCACTTGTCAGCTCAAGTCTGGATATTGTCCAGATCTTGTTGCGTTTGAACATGGACTGCTTCAGTATCTGAGGAGTCACAACCAGTGCTGAAAAATGTGCAATCATCAATGAATATCCTCACTTCTGACCTTATGATGAAGGGAAGGTCATTGATGAAGCAGCTGAAGGTGGTTGGGCCGAGGACACTACCCTGAAAAACTCCTGTAGAGAAGTCCTGGAGCTGAGATGACTGATCTCTAACAACTATGACCATCTTCCTATGTGTCAGTATCAATCCAACCAACTGAGAGTTTGCCCCCGATACCCATTGATTCTAGTTTTGATAGGGCTCCTTGATGAAGGTCAGGAGCTGAGTGGCCCTGGCAGAACTTACACTATGCATCACTAAGCAGGTTAGTGCTGAGCAGGTGCTGGAACATAGAACATAGAACAATACAGGGCATAACAGGCCCTTCGGTCCTCGATGTTGCACCGATGTGTGAACTATTCTCAGCTGGTCCCCCTACATTATCCCATCATCATCCATGTGCTTATCCAAGAATGTTTAATTCTCCTAATGTGGCTGAGTTAACTACATTGGCAAATAGGGCATTCCACACCCTTACCACTCTCTGAGTAAAGAACCTGCCTCTGACATCAGTCTTAAATCTATCACCCCTCAATTTGTAGTTATGGCCCCTTGTACAAGCTAACATCATCATCCTAGGAAAAAGACTGTCACTGTCTACCATATCTAATCCTCTGATCATCTTGTATGTTTCTATCAAATCCCCCCTTAGCCTTCTTCTTTCCAATGAGAACAGACCCAAGTCTCTCAGCCTTTCCTCATAAGAGCTTCCCTCCAGACCAGGCAACATCCTGGTAATTCTCCTCTGCACTTTTTCCAATTCTTCCATATCCTTCCGGAAATACGGCGACCAGAACTGTACACAATATTCCAAATGTGGCCGCACTCACGTTTTGTATAGTTGCAGCATAACTTTGCGGCTCCAGAACTCAATCCTTTTATCAATGAAACCTAACATACCGTAAGCCTTCTTAACAGCACTTTCAACCTGGGTGGCAACTTTCAGGGATCTATGTACATGGAGTCCAAGATCCCTCTGCACATCCACACTACCAAGAATCTTTCCATTGACCCAGTACTCTACCTTCCTGTTATTCTTCCCAAAGTGCATCGCCTCACATTTAGCTGCATTGAACTCCATTTGCCACCTCTCAGCCTAATTCTGCAGTGTATCCAAGTCCCCCTGCAACTTGTAACATTCTTCCAAACTGTCCACTACTCCACTGACTTTAGTGCCATCTGAAAATTCATTAATCCATCCTGTGTCTAAGTCATTTATAAAAATGACAAACAGCGGTGGTCCCAAAACAGATCCTTGTGGCACACCACTAGTAACCGGACTCCAGGCTGAATATTTTCCATCAATCACCACTTGCTGCCTTCTTTCAGAAAGCCAATTTCTAATCCAAACTGCTAAACTACCCTCAATCCCATGCCTCTACATTTTCTCCAACAGCCTACCATGTGGAACCTTATCAAAGACTTTACTGAAGTGCATATATTCTACGTCAACTGCCCTACCCTCATCTACATGCTTAATCACCTTCTCAAAAAACTCAATGAGGTTCGTGAGACACGACTTGCCCTTGATGAAACCATGTGGACTATCTGAAATCAAATTGTTGCTTGCTAGATGATTATAAATTTTATTTCTTATAATCATTTCCAAAACCTTTCCTACAACAGAAATAAGGCTCACTGCTCTATAATTACCTGAGTCATCTCTACTGCCCCTCTTGAATAAGGGCACAACATTTGCAATCCTCCAATCCTCTGGTACAAAACCTGTAGACAATGAAGATTCAAATATCTCCTCCCTAGCTACCCAGAGAATCCTAGGATAAATCCCATCTGGCTCAGGGGACTTGTCTACTTTCACTCCTTCTAGAATTGATAACACCTGTTCGTAACTAACCTCGATCATTTCTAGTCTAATATCTCAAACTTCATTCTTCTTCTCTACAATATTTTCCTTTTCCTGAGTGAAAACCGATGAGAAATGTTTGTTTAGCACCACTCCGATCTTCACAGGGTCCACACACAACCTAACACTTCCGTCTTTGACTGGACCTACTCCTACCCTAGTCATGCTTTTATTCTGCCCTGTTGATGACATCTTCCATCACTTTACTGATGATTGAAAGTAGACTAATGGAGTGGCAATTGACCGGGTTGGATTTGTCCCGCTTTTTTTTATGTACAGGACATACTTGGGCAATTTTCCACCTTGCTGAGTAGATAACAGTGTTGTAACTGTACTGGAACAGTTGGCTAGTGGAGTGGAACGTTCTGGAGGACAAGTCTTCAGTTTTATTGCCAGAATGTTGTCAGGACCTGTAGCCTTTGTAGTATCCAATGTTTTTAACTGCTTCAACTGGAATGAATCGAATTGGCTGAAGACTGGTATCTGCCTTATCTTTTACACTAATGTATTGGGCTCATCCATCATTGAGGATGGGGATTTTTTGCAACCTCCTCCTCCAGTGAGTTGTTTAATTGTCCACCACCATTCACGACTGGATGTGGCAGGACTGCAGAGCTTAGAGCTAATCTATCAGTTGTGGGATTGCTGGGCTCTGCCTATCACTTGCTGCTTATGCTGCATACTATTGAGCTACAAAATTGAAGGATTGATGCTGAAATTCAATAGAATTGGGTTGTTTTTACAAACTATTGACTTGATCAAACAAGCGAGGACTTAAATTACATTTTGTTTAACAGTCATTAGTTGAAAACACTTGTCTGAAATGAAGATTAGTGGTATCATAGAATCATAGAATTCCTACAGCGTGGAAGTAGACCATTTGGCCCATTGACTCCACACTCATCCTCCAAAGAGCTTCTCACTCAGACCCATCCCATACCTGTCACCTTGCATTTCCCATTACTAATCCATCTAGCCTGCGCACCCCTGGGCACTATGGTCAATTTAGCATTGTCAATCCACCTAACCTGCATAGCTTTGGGTTGCGGCTAATGCCAAAAGTAGGCTTTATGATTTTATAGCTTTTTTTAATGGCATAATCTAATGTAAACTGAGCAGACAAATTTTAAAACTTCAAAATGAAACAGCATATGGATTTCAATGCACAGCCACATTTTAATTTGGTTTAATTTGTAACTTAAATTGTTCAACAAGCCTCTGTGTATTTGTTTTGTGTAGCTATTTTGAGCATTATGTATTTACTGTGTTTTGTAATATTATTGTTACCTTAGCGTTAACATTATTTAGCACAGTGATAAAGTCTGATTCTCACTATCAAGACGCTTGTTTCTTTTGGAGAACAAATGAAGCCAGAATGATCTTTAGAAATTGACTTTAGTTAACTTGTTTCAGGCATCAACAATTATTATGGAGTCATACATGGTTTGTTTAAATAGAAAGTATTGATAGGCTTTGGAATTTTCCAGAACATTTGGGATTATATTAATTAATAAGATCTGACACTACATATTCTCTAAGTGGACATCTAAATTACTCTAGTGGTGGTTGTGTTGGATCATTACTTTTGTTAAATCTATAAAATGAGTAAACATATATAGAACATATAGACTAGCAAACTAAGAAGGATAACCTATAATGGAAGAAACAATCGCATAAATGCCTGACATCTCAAGGAACACGTCAGCAACTGGTAGGATGTGATATCAGTAACAGGGCCATCATTTTTAAACAAACCAATCCAGAAATAGGAACATGCTATCTAGTCACCTGAGATTGATCCAAGGAAAAGGGTTCCACAGAAAGGTCATTGGATTCCAAACATTAAAATTGATTCTCTCCTCATAGATGCCACCAATTTTTTTTATAGTTCTCCAGCACATTCACTTTTCTTTCAGAATTCCAGCATTCACGGTGTTTTTCCTTTATTACATGAGATAGATCACATTGCGTGTATGTGCTGGAAATGCCATCAAAGATTCAAGATGTTCTGATTATGCACCACACAGGGTTAGGTCTTAAAGTTCAGTGTGCAATAAGAAAGCTAAAGGCAAAAGTAACATTTCAACCAACAGTGTTGGGACCATCACTATTCTTCTATATTTTATTCATTTTTTGGTTTGGAACTGTGAGCTGAAATTAATAATTAGGACTCTGAGCAGCTTGTTTTAAGCAAATGGAAAGAGCAGATAAACCGCTATTTGTTAATTGGAATTGACCTAGGCAGTTAATTACAGGTTAGTTATTGTTCTAAGAATGCCGCAGACCCTTCTGCACTGGAGCTATACCTTGCTCCCAGAACTGGCAGTTCCTTGAATGCTAAAAGAAGTAATCAAAGGGAGGCCAATGACAGCCAAACAAAGAGCATGTTGAACAAAAAGAAAGTGAAACTATAGATTGAAGTGGATTGGATTGGGTATTAGGCAGAAGGCAGTGTGGCTGTGAAATCTGTTAGATGGAGTGTTGGTTGCTCTCTAGTTAGCCTCCTGCTACTGAATTGTTGAATGTTCTGACTAAAGAATCCTAGTCTATAAAACATAAACAAAAGACTCCAGTGCTATTTAGAAGTTGTTTGCATGGACCGGTATTAGTATTAGTAATAAGTAGTTTCTGTTTAATTTATAAATCTTGTGTCTGATATTTATTATTCATAAAGTCTGGTATGGAGCAATGGAGTAATTTTGAGGTTCACTGATTATTTTCATTCATTGTGTTGTGATATTCAGTGTTAGTAAGTCTAATGTGGTAAATCCCTGTGTTGCAACAACAGAAGGGGACAAGAGATCTATGTGAAAGTGAGTACTGCAGATGCTTGAGATCAGAGTCGAGAGTGTGGTGCTTCATCAGGGAGGGCTTTCACCTGAAACATTGATTCTCCTGCTCCTTGGATGCTGCCTGACCTGCTGTGCTTTTCCAGCAACACACTCTCAACAAGAGACCAATACCAGATCAGCAAGAGGTTGCAAATGGTTATTCTAATGTGAATTAACTGAATTCACTGCCTTAATTGAATATCATTATTATGTGCTTATTGTGATAAACTTGGTAAATTGTGATAAACTTGTGAAAACATATTTGCACCAGAAATGAACTTATGTCTAATCAGGACTAGTAGACTTTTATTAGATTTCTATAATTGTAATTGACTTAAACCTTGTGATAAAACTTATAGTTAAACTTACAGACCTGTGCTCCATTCCATTCTGGCTCCTCACTGAGATGACAAAATCAGTTAATTCACTCTTTAAACAGTTGCTGATAGTATAAAGTGGTAAGCAAGCACTCTTAAACTCATTCAATGTAATTTACAATGGCATTCTACTTCTATCACTCACACCCAGGTTCATACTGGTACTCATACTGGTACGCTTGAATTGATCAGTAGCTTTCAAGCAGACTTTGAGAAAATAATGACCATTAGTGTCCTCGTTCCTCATGATCCCTTAATAGGGTTAGGGAGGGAATTTTGAAATGTTTTGTTTGTGATGAAGACCTCTGATTTCTACATCACCAGAAATGAACTTATTTCTGGCGAATTTCACTGCTTCACAATATTACGCTTTTCAAGAGCACAAAGGCATCACACTCCATTAATATGTTGTTGACTTGAAATGGTACATATGCAATTATGTTACGCTGGCAGTTGTGAATATCTCATTTTACAACAAGCAATGGTTCCACCATTTTTTGAAGATGCACGAGAAATGGACCAACTGATACTGAGGACTGCAGTAGTTCAAGAAGACAGCTCTCCACTCCCTTCACCACTGAGTAGCAGTAATGTGTACTATCGACAAGATGCACTGCAGAAATTCACCAGAAATAAGCTCATTAAACTGAGAGCCAGCTTTACATCAGAGGCTGGCACTGGGGTTTTATGGCTTACCAAGGTCTTGAGAAAAAAAAATGTAAATGCATAATTTCAAAGCTCCAGATGCTTGGAGCCTTTGTGAAACAACAGTGCTGCATGACAGGCTTGTTCCTTCAAATATGATCTTTTCTGTGACCAATGTAGTGCAGGTTTGCTGTTTTCAGTGCAGCTTTCCTTTATTGCCCACTTCTATGCTAAAATTTGCGAAATATAAATTTAGGAAAGTGTATTAGAATTATGCAAAGAATTACTGCAGTCATTGTGTTCTGAGAGCATTGCCATTGTGAGATTTGATGAGTGTCTCTCTATGCAGAGAATGTCAGTCACTCAGAAGATCAATGACGGCTAGTTCTAACACTGACACCATATACGCAGTACCAATCTTTTATACTTGATTATGTCAGTAAAATCTGCATGCAAAGACGGCAATTGATCCTTCCAGAACATCCTTACTCAGATAAGACACAAGATATCAGAGCAGAAGTAGGCCATCCAGTTCATCAAGTCCACTGTGTCATTCAATCATGGCCAATATGTTTCTCAACCCCATTCTACTGCCTTCTCCCTGTAACCCTTGATCCCCTTACTAATGAAGAACTTGAGTATCTCTGTCTCTGATGTGTAGCTGGCCTTCAGCATTTTGAGCTTATGAAGAAATCAGAGATTTCCATCACAAAACAAAAACATTCCAAAATCCCTCCATAACACCAGTAGTAAAGGTAATATCAGCTTCAATTTCTATGCTACAAGACCATTCCAGTTAATTGCAGGAATCTGTCAATTATCCCGAACAGAATTATGTACAATACTTGCATCCCAGATGACACATATGCTTTGATTGTTTGGACCTTTCAATGCATCCGATTTATCGGCAAGACCATCTGCTAATTTGACTATCTCACTAGATTTTGCAAAACACACTGCATAACATGTGGTATATATCTATTCTCTGCTTCACAATAATACGCTTTTCAAGAACACAAAGGCATTACACTCCATTAACATGTTGTTGGTTTGAAATGATACATACAAAATTGTGTTAAGCTGGCAGTAGTGAGTATCTCATTTTACAAGCAATGGCTCTACCATTTTTTGAAAAAGCATGAGAAATGGATTAACTGACGCTGAGCTCCCCAAATCATTGCAACTTTGTCTGCTCACTTGTTTTAGGAACCAGACACCACAATCTGAATACTGCAAGATGAGTGGTTGAACAGGCAACTTAAGAAGCACCCTAAGGTGCAAGTTCAAATAGTTGGATCAAACTAGGGAATGTTACAGTAGAGACAGCAAAGATGTTCAAAACTACCATGGTTTGTTCTGGAAAGGTCCCTAAATATGTCGAACACTACAGATGACATCAGTCATGAAGAGGTCCCTGACTAAAAAGCAAACATACCCAAGTAACTAAAATGTTAACAGAAACAGAAATTGATGGGGAAACCCAGTAGGTCTGGCAGTGTCTTCAACAGAGTCACTGGACTCAAAACATTGATTCTGATTTCTTCCTACAAATACTGCATTCTCCACCAAATTCTGTTTTTGTTTCACATTGACAACATCCAAAGTTCTTTGTTTTATTTTAATTAAAATGATAACATTAGATATTGTAGGTTAACTAAATGGAACAAAGATAAAATGTATTTTTTTGTGGTCAGTCTCCTAGCCAAATAAAGTACAGACTCCACTGTCCTCAGCATTATATCAGGACTTTGGAATGCAATTCAATTTCTTACCAGCAATGCTAACTTATTTCAAAAGAAAAGAATTTGCAATTATGTGCTGTCTAATCACAGTATCAAAATGCTTCATGACAAATTAAATATTTCTGAAATGTAGTAATTTATGACATAAAAGAAAGTGAGGACTGCAGATGCTAGAGATCAGAATCAAGAGTGTGGTACTGGAAAAGCACTGCAGGTCAGGCAGTATCTAAGGAGCAGGAGAATTGACATTTTGGGCATAAGCCCTTCACCAGGAAAGGCTTATGCCTTAAACTTC